>NC_134827.1:105680846-105785433 GCF_004210375.1 Tachypleus tridentatus
GTATACCCCGCTAGTACAGCAGTAAGTCTACGGATTCACAACGCTAAAATCAGGGGTTTGATTTCCTCAGTGGCTCAGCAGATGGCCCAATGTGGCTTTGCAGTAAGAAAACACAATCGCTTTCACGAATTGAATCCCAAACTTATAAACAATTAGAGCGTCTTGAATTCATAAAACAACACTTAGAAAACCTAAAATAAAACTGTGGTTAAAGGTGGGTCTTGTTTGGTGGAAACAAAATGAAGCAAATAGTAAAAATCTAAAAATCTGACTCGAGCATAATGCGCGCGCTAATCAATAATAATAAAAAGGTTCGTTGTGACGTTTTTTCTCGTCTACCATTAATATAGCGGTACGTCTATGCATTTACAAGGCTAAAATCCGCGGTTCGATTCCCTCGGTGGGCTGAGCAGAATAACCCGATGTGTATCTTTGCTATAAGAAAAATACACGATTTTTCCTCCTAATTCTCTGAGGTATTAAGATTTACTAACGAGAGATCCTTTTCTTTTAATTAGAACAAAATGTTTGTTACAAAGTTCATTTCACTACTTGTTCAAGCCGTATCCAAACGTCATCTCCTAACGCTCTGGTACCAGACAACGGCCCGGAATGGTTAAGTAATTAGGATGAACGACTCGCAGGTTGAGGATCTTGCGTTTGAATCCCCGTTCCACAATAACGTTCGCCATTTCAGCCATGGAAACGTTATAATGTTACTGCCGATCCCACTGTTCCTTGGTAAAAAAAGTAGCCAAGAGTTGGCGCTGGCTGATGTTGACCATTGCCTTCCCTCTAGCCTCACTGTTAAATTAGGGACGGCTAGCGCAGACAGCCCTCGTGTAACTTTGTGCGAAATTCAAAAAACAAACAAAGCTACTCGAGGGCTATCTGCGCTAGCCGTCCCTAATTTAGCAGTGGAAGACTAGAGGGAAGGCAGCTAGTCATCACCACCCACCGCCAACTCTTGGGCTACTCTTTTACCAACGAATAGTGAGATTGACTATAACGCTCCCAACGGCTGAAAAGGCGAGCATGTTTGGTACGAGCGGGATTCGAACCCGCGACCCTCGGATTATAAGTCGAACGCCTTAATACACTTGGCCATGCCGGGCCTAAAAACAACAAAAAAATTTTGACAATTTTTCTATAATTGATTATCCCAAACTTGGGTTTCGGATGTTAATTTATGGATTTGTTTAGTTTCTACAAAAATATAATGGGATACCAGACCGTTCGGCCCGGCAAGGTAAAGCGATCAAATTGAATCCTGAGGGTTCCTTATATGTTCACCATTTCAGTAGTAAAGGAGTTATTAATTTTTAATCAATCCCATTACTCTTTGAGTCAGCGGACTCACACCGCTAGCACAGATAGCCCATCATGCAACTTTGTGCTTAATTCAAAACAAACAAATAAAAAATTCCTTCATACGTACTTAACACCGTATTATTGTAATGAAGCACTATTTTTGATATACCAATCAAGGTATTATAATGCAAATGTCATAAAAACATGTCAGTTCAAGAACCCAGTTTAACACAGAGATACAATGTCTCGTAACCCAAGCGTTTTCAAAAGGTGGACATTTTCTCTTCAGGGATAACTAAAACCGTTAATAAACCCAAATTATAACTGAAAAACGCATGAGACCGATTTAAGTTTTCGCAATTTCATTAACATTTTCATCAGTGGTTTGGTGGTGAGTGTGGACATTGTTTGTAACAACAATAATGGCGTTAATCTGAGCTAACCTAAAGCAGATATTGGAGTTATGGGCAAGTGTTAAAAGACATATATAAAAGATACGGAAGTCATTATTTTAAAGATGTAAATATTATTGTTTGTTTTGTTTTCAAATTTCGCGCAAAGCTAGACGAGGGCTATCTGTGCTATCTGTTGTACTTTGTACTCTAGCTTTGAATTACCCAGTTTCCTCCATTGTACCTCCGATGGGATAGCGAGATGTTTACGAACTTATAAGACTAAATTTGGGGTTCGATTCCCTGTAGTAGATACGGCAGATAGATTAATGTGGTTTTGGTCTAAAACCAGCAAATCGATTACATTTACTTCAATAATTTGTTCGCTGACACAATGAGAGTTATAATAAGGTAAGCCTTTTGTGTACAGAGATTTTTTAAAATTAAAGTTCGCAAACAAATAAGTCTTTCGATATAACCAAATGCTCACCATTTTGTCTGAAATCAATATTAAACATCGAAGAAAAATATTTAAAAACGAATTACTCGATTTTTTGTGGAAACCTGTTTTTTCTTTTGTTCTTGGTCAGGTGGGTTATGAGGGTCGCGGGTTCGATTCCCCGTCACACCAAACATGCCCGTCCTTTCAGCCGTGGAGAGATTATAATGTGACGGTCAATCCCACTATTCGTTGGTAAAAGAATAGCTCAAGAGCTGGCTGTGGGTGGTGATGACCAACTGCCTTCCTTTTAGGCTTACACTGCTAAATTAGGGACGGCTAGCGCAGATAGCTCTCGTGTAACTTTGCGCAAATTTCGAAAACAGATAAAAAAACGTCTCCCTTACCAATATTTTTTTTCTTATGCAAAACCTAATTTATAATCAAATACAACGCCTTGTTAGAAAATTTAAAACGAAACGTAATGAAAATTTCACGTTAACGCTGGTGTATATCTGTCTGTCTGCATCGTCAATGGTATTGAACCCCAATTTATGTTTCTGTCATCGTCCAAAACTGTAGTATCTGATATAAATATCATAATGTTTGAAATGTGGCCTGAATCATCGAACACCCAAGGCCTTTTTCACTATTACAACGATTTTCTGTGTTTCAAAGATAAGCCAGAGGGCCCATAACAATAAAACTGGAGTCCGCGATGCACCTGCCCTTATAAGAAAAGCTTTATTACAACCTGAAAAAAACATGTAAAAGTCAATACGAATTACGTTGTTCATTAACCGCCAGGGTTCTTGCTTCTAGGGCTGTTCAATTCCCTGTTTATAAAAATAAGAGGTTGAAATTCCCCTTGGGAACTTTCTAGCAATATATCAATGGAAAGGGTGGGACCTTATAAACGAGTGGAAGGAAAGTACTTAAGACAGTGCACTGAATCCAGTTTTTCATTACACGAAACGATAAAAATAACGCCGCTTATAAAGTAATTTACAGATATATATACGTTTGGTCGTTGTTTTGAATTAAGCACAAATCTACACAATGGGCTATCTGCTCTGCCCTCCACGGGTATCGAAACTCGGTTTTAGCGTTATAAGTCCGCAGACATATCGCTGAGCCACTGGGGGACAATATATACGTTTGGAATTCATAAATAGTTGTCCACTGTTCTCAACAAGTTATTTAATTATTCACGTTCCCTGGCGACAAATCAGATTATTTTGATTTCAACAAGTGTTATAGTGGCAACTGTAACAGCTTTTGGTAGTTACATTGGACTCGACTGCAGCACCAGCCTTCTTTTTAATGTCAGGTTTTATCACTGAATGTACCCGGAATCCTCTCTGTGTAGCTTTAAATTTATCTAGAATCCTCTCTGTGTAGCTTTAAATGTATCTAGAATCTTCTCTATGTAGCTTTAAATTTATCTAGAATACTCTCTGTGTAGCTTTAAATTTATCTAGAATCCTCTCCGTCTAGTTTTAAATTTATCTTTAATCTTCTCTGTGTAGCTTTAAATTTATCTAGAATCCTCTCCGTCTAGCTTTAAATTTGTCTAGGATCTTCTCTGTCTAGCTTTAAATTTATCTAGAATCTTCTCTATGTAGCTTTAAATTTATCTAGAATACTCTCCGTCTAGTTTTAAATTTATCTATAATCTGTGTAGCTTTAAATTTATCTATAATCTTCTCTGTGTAGCTTTAAATTTATCTAGAATACTCTCCGTCTAGTTTTAAATTTATCTATAATCTTCTCTGTGTAGCTTTAAATTTATCTAGAATCCTCTCTGTCTAGCTTTAAATTTATCTAGAATTTTCTCTGTGTAGCTTTAAATTTATCTAGAATTTTCTCTGTGTGGCTTTAAATTTATCTAGAATTTTCTCTGTGTAGCTTTAAATTTATCTAGAATCCTCTCTGTCTAGTTTTAAATTTATCTATAATCTTCTCTGTGTAGATTTAAATTTATCTAGAATCCTTCTCTCTAGCTTTAAATTTATCTAGAATTTTCTCTGTGTAGATTTAAATTTACCTAGAATTTTCTCTGTGTGGCTTTAAATTTATCTAGAATTTTCTCTGTGTAGCTTTAAATTTATCTAGAATTTTCTCTCTGTAGCTTTAAATTTATCTAGAACTTTCTCTGTGAAGCTTTAAATTTATCTAGAATTTTCTCTGTGTAGCTTTAAATTTATCTAGAATCTTCTCTGTGTAACTTTAAATTTATCTAGAATTTTCTCTGTGTAGCTTTAAATGTATCTAGAATCTTCTCTATGTAGCTTTAAATTTATCTAGAATACTCTTTGTGTAGCTTTAAATTTATCTAGAATCCTCTCCGTCTAGTTTTAAATTTATCTTTAATCTTCTCTGTGTAGCTTTAAATTTATCTAGAATCCTCTCCGTCTAGCTTTAAATTTGTCTAGGATCTTCTCTGTCTAGCTTTAAATTTATCTAGAATACTCTCCGTCTAGTTTTAAATTTATCTATAATCTGTGTAGCTTTATATTTATCTATAATCTTCTCTGTGTAGCTTTAAATTTATCTAGAATCTTCTCTGTGTAGCTTTAAATTTATCTAGAATCCTCTCCGTCTAGTTTTAAATTTATCTATAATCTTCTCTGTGTAGCTTTAAATTTATCTAGAATCCTCTCTGTCTAGCTTTAAATTTATCTAGAATTTTCTCTGTGTAGCTTTAAATTTATCTAGAATTTTCTCTGTGTGGCTTTAAATTTATCTAGAATTTTCTCTGTGTAGCTTTAAATTTATCTATAATCTTCTCTGTGTAGATTTAAATTTTTCTAGAATCCTTTCTCTCTAGCTTTAAATTTATCTAGAATTTTCTCTGTGTAGATTTAAATTTACCTAGAATTTTCTCTGTGTGGCTTTAAATTTATCTAGAATTTTCTCTGTGTAGCTTTAAATTTATCTAGAATTTTCTCTGTGTAGCTTTAAATTTATCTAGAACTTTCTCGGTGTAGCTTTAAATTTATCTAGAATTTTCTCTGTGTAGCTTTAAATTTATCTAGAACTTTCTCTGTGTAGCTTTAAATTTATCTAGAATTTTCTCTGTGTAGCTTTAAATTTATCTAGAATTTTCTCTGTGAAGCTTTAAATTTATCTAGAATTTTCTCTGTGTAGCTTTAAATTTATCTAGAATCCTCTCTGTGTAGCTTTAAATTTATCTAGAATCCTCTCTGTGTAGCTTTAAATTTATCTAGAATTTTCTCTGTGAAGCTTTAAATTTATCTAGAATTTTCTCTGTGTAGCTTTAAATTTATCTAGAATCTTCTCTGTGTAGCTTTAAATTTATCTAGAATCCTCTCTGTGTAGCTTTAAATTTATCTAGAATTTTCTCTGTGTAGCTTTAAATTTATCTAGAATTTTCTCTGTGAAGCTTTAAATTTATCTAGAATTTTCTCTGTGTAGCTTTAAATTTATCTAGAATTTTCTCTGTGTAGCTTTAAATTTATCTAGAATTTTCTCTGTGTAGCTTTAAATTTATCTAGAATCCTCTCTGTGTAGCTTTAAATTTATCTAGAATTTTCTCTCTGTGGCTTTAAATTTATCTAGAATCCTCTGTGTAGCTTTAAATTTATCTAGAATCCTCTCTGTGTAGCTTTAAATTTATCTAGAATTTTCTCTGTGAAGCTTTAAATTTATCTAGAATTTTCTCCGTGTAGCTTTAAATTTATCTAGAATCCTCTCTGTGTAGCTTTAAATTTATCTAGAATTTTCTCTGTGTAGCTTTAAATTTATCTAGAATTTTCTCTGTGAAGCATTACATTTATCTAGAATTTTTTCTGTGTAGCTTTAAATTTATCTAGAATCTTCTCTGTGTAACTTTTGTGGGAAAATTATATTCTTGAGGTCTACTAAACTGGTTTGTTGCTAAGCCTTTTTGAGACGATGAACAAGTAATGTATATTGTAGGACGTCACCTTCTATTTGATAAACAAACAATGTAAACGCTGGATGAATCATGATGACGAGAAAACCACTTGAAATAAAAATGTACTTTCACGACAGCTAGTATGGGTACTAAAACTTTAATTAAAGTAAAGTACAGAAGAACGTTTCGACCTTCTTAGGTCATCTTCAGGTTAACTTGATGAATGGAGCGAACACATAATTTGAAATTAGTAAATATAAATAGGTGAAACACTTATTTAACAACAACATGTAATAAACTACTACTAAACCCATTATTTGTGTTTACAACAGTTAGTCTAGAAAAACAAAGAAAACCTCAACTAAAACAACAAGGACAACAAATATATTTACCAAAATAATCTTATATTTTGTAGATTAATGACAAATTTTCATCTACAAGTTTTTACTGAACATTTGTAAGAATGATTAATCAAATGAGTATGCGCAGGTTTTCAGTCATTTCCAGTGGTAAACTCTCTCCAAATCAATTACTTTCGTCACTTTTCTTGAGCTTTCGAATCAGAAGGAGTTTTTGGAGACGATAAAATGGCGTATCGAAAGCCAGACAACAGACGAAACTGATAATGTACACAATCACCATGTGGCCGATGTAAGTGTAGGCCTGAAACAGTAACAACAAAATATATTCTCAAGATACCTGGTATGGGTATTAAAACTTTAATTAAAGTAAAGTACAGAACAACGTTTCGACCTTCTTAGGTCATCTTCAGATTAACAAAGAGTTAGCCTGAAGTCGGTTTATTAATAAGAAACAAACGCATCATGGATCTCATCAAGCAATGGGAAGTTCTTGTGTAATTAATTAATTAATCAATATATGTTGATACTTCGAATACTAATTAGCAAATGAAACTAAAATAGATTGAATATGAATTACAGAAGTTATACAGTATAAAGTTAAAAAAACAACGTCTTTTAAACAGCGGCATACTGAAGAAAACTGGGTGTAGCAGTGAAAATTATTATGTTGTTTATATCTTATTTTTTTCGGGAAATTGAGCCGTGATATTTCTATTCAATTTATATGACTAAGAATGGTAACACGTTGTTTTATAGACGATGTGGACAGGGAGTTAATGATAAACAGACAAAGGAGAAACGAGCAGCAACTAGTTAAAGTTGACTGGTTTGTTCTGAATTTCAAACATAGCTACACGAGGGCTATCTGCGCTAGCCGTCCTTAATTTAGCAGTGTAAGACTAGAGGGAAGGCAGCTGGTCATCACCACCCACCGCCAACTCTAAAGCTACTCTTTCACCAACGAATAGTGGGATTGATCGTAACTCCCCCAACCCTGAAAGGATAAACATGTGTGACGGGAATTCGAACCCGCGACCCACAGATAACGAGTCCAGTGCTCTATTCACCTGGCCACGTTTGGTCAATCAAGTAGAAAGGACGATATTTCCAAATGTTCTCTCTATCTGAGTTAATTTTGTAAATTAGTCCTATGAGGACAAGTGTCACCGCTCCCAGTTAAGCAGCTGATGTCAGTATCACACGTCAGCATTTCAAAGAAACGTAGTCGCAATATCTGCTACATCAGTAACGGTCAAATATTGCTCATTCGTTATCAAGTAGCTGTGTTCACAAATATCCCTCTCGTGGTTATGAGAAATAAAACAGTGTTAGCTCTCACAGATAATCCACTAACTCATCAATACCGATCTGTACTGATATATATCTGTACGGATATAACAAACGTACTAGTGTAACGCCGGAGCAAAGCACAAGCTTATAACACCAGTGTTCACGATTAACTCGCTAATATTCATGTATAACTTTAGGTATCTCACACTGGTTGTTTGTTGTGCAACTGTTTTTGTAAATGCATACAATAATTAATATTACCAGATTTGGTTTCGTTATCTCGTGATAACTCATCAGATGGCCCGAAATGGCCAGGTGGTTAAGGCGCTCGACTCGTAATCCGAGAATTGTGGGTTCGAATCCCTGTCACGTCAAATATGCTCGCCATTTAAGCCGTGAGGGCGTCAAAACGTGACCATCAATCCTACTATTCGTTGGTAAAAGAGTAGTCTAAAGAGTTGGAAATAGATGGTGATGGCTAGCTGCTTTCCCTCTAGTCTTAAACTACTAAATATGGGACAGCTAGCACAGATTATTATAATGGGATTCTTGTAAGGCAGGCTAATGATACGATTACACACCTTTATCCAGCAAGAAAAGAAAGACAGATTTTTATTTGACATCGAATATAAAAGCTGACAACTTTATCAGTGACCAGTGTTGTACTTACAGCAATGTAATGACTCGCATAGATCCTTTCGTGAGCAGAAGCTAAGTAAATCCGCTGTACTAATGGATGAAGAAGGTAGACTTCCAAGGTAATCCTACTGAATGGAATGAAATATTTGTTGGACAGGATCTTGTTGACAATACCTGATCAAATAAAACATTAACGTGCTTAAACAATCGTATAATACATTTGTATTTGTTTACAAAGATATCGTACCATTGTAAGATTGTAGTTTTATTTTAAGAATTTCTAAGATACTTTTAACGTGAACTGAAATAAATCCCATTCAGAACGATCTACGAAGAGCTTTTATTCTGTGATCGTATTAGCCGCATAGCCACGGATGGTTTTTTTTTTTTAGAGGGGGATAGGTGTTACGATGGATGAACGAAAGGTGTATAACCCTTGGAGGGAAGTTTTTCGACGTAAAGAAATTAACTAGATCAGCCTGAATACTTGAGTGGGTGTGCTGTGTTCCGCCCGTGTCCCAAGCATGTCTGTGTGGCGTGTTTGTTAAAAATTTTGTTGTCCTTGAAATTAATTATTACTTGCCAATTTCTCGTAGCGCCAGTGCATTCGATCCGCGTGTGACGTATTCATCACGTCATATTTGCATCTTGAGAATGGAAAAAAATAAAGTTCTTCGTGATGAGAAACAGAAGAGAAATGGGTAAATCGTGATTCCTATTGCAAGTCTACGTCCACGCAGGATAAAAATTATGCAAAGTTGGGGGTTGCGCATTGCACAATAAAAAGGTTTTTCCAGTATCATATAAGACGAGTTCTACTATAGTGTGGTGATTAGTTTCCAAAATCTATTTTCTTTTTCTCGTGTACATCACTAAAATTATTGTTATTTGATGGCTACTTTTGGTCAGTTTATAAACTTCGAAAGTCATTCAACCATTCCAAGATTCATTCTTCACTTAAGACAACGCTGAATCATAAATAGAACGTACTTAGTTCAGACTTTGATATATGAACATTTACTGAACTGTTCAACTAAAAAAGGGTTAAAACGAATATGTGACAGGTATAAGCTAGATAGATAACAGCACCTTTGGAGACAGTACATGTTATTATCTTACATCTTAGAAACTGATCCAATAACTGTACATTGTGAATTACTGTTTGTAAGTTGCACGAATATATAACACTTACTGCAATAAACTTTATCATTAACGAAGAAGTGGACTTAAAAGTTTCGACCCTGATGACGCACGTGCCAGAGATCATTCAGGGTTAAGACATCGTCATCCTTAATTTAGAACTACGGAACGGACTGAGGGCAGCCAATCAGCAGACGCTCGTTTTTGAGCGATTTTACGTCTCGAACCATGGACCCTTCCTTCCAAACCTCGACCCATAAAAAAATAAAATTTGTAACCTTTTATTTTTCATTTAAATCGAAATGGAATTAGCTAACTGAATCAATATTCCCCGTGATGTTCCAACAAATTTTTTTTTTTCAAAAATAATCAGTAGGAATTGATATGGCGTTCAGACACATAAAAATATTGTTTCACATTTGTTTTTAACTTAAATAAAATAATTATTTTTATTCATCTCTGACACTACCCACCTCCTTGCCCAGTAATGCAGAGAAGCGTTATCCAGGCAACACCTAAAGTCCAAACAAGGCGGTGTGTTGCAGCGTATAAAATAGTTGTAGACCGACTAGGAACTACTCCGTTGTTCCAAGGGTATACCCCGTATACAACGGCCAGACTGCAGCTAATTGCCAGAAGCCACCCTAAAATTTTAACATTCTGTAAAAAACAAAACAGAAACACAGAGATATACCACACTAGTTAAAAAAACGTTTTAGTGGATATTAATGAAGATGTCTTTCGTTTTAGCAAATTAAAAAACACACACACCCACAAATAGGATTTTTTTCTCTGACATATGCAGATGATGGATAATAGATGATACTGTGTAACTGACGCGCATGTAACTATCAGTCTAGGAACTAGATATAACTAGATATTAATAGCTTGTTATATACATAAGATATATTATATTTTCCCTGAAGAAATAGAAATCGAAAACGAATGAGATTCGACGTCGTGGTTCTGCCAGTCTGCTAGGTGCTTCGATCATATTTTATTGAAGTATTGTGCCATGCTGCACAAACACGGATTTCTGTTTTACTTCCAGTTTTGTTCTTGAAATAGAGGATTTTAAAAGACTCAGCTACAAAAAATTCCCTTCTTAATTGGATTTTGTTCCATTTAATAAAGACAGAACACTGAGAGAACTACATTCTTTTGCTAGTTGAGATCAGAGTCAAGTTACGACTGATTTAATTTTTGGAAATTTTAAAAATAAGTGTATTCTTAAAACAATGTATGATATCTTGAAAAATAGAGAACCACAGTTAAAATGATGTATGACATTTTGAAAAATAGAGAACCACAGTTAAAATGATGTATGACATCTTGAAAAATAAAGAACCACAGTTAAAATGATGTATGATATCTTGAAAAATAGAGAACCACAGTTAAAATGATGTATGACATTTTGAAAAATAGAGAACCACAGTTAAAATGATGTATGACATTTTGAAAAATAGAGAACCACAGTTAAAATGATGTATGATTTCTTGAAAAATAGAGAACCACAGTTAAAATGATGTATGACATTTTGAAAATAGAGAACCACAGTTAAAATGATGTATGATATCTTGAATAATAGAGAACCACAGTTAAAATGATGTATGACATTTTGAAAAATAGAGAACCACAGTTAAAATGATGTATGACATCTTGAAAAATAAAGAACCACAGTTAAAATGATGTATGATATCTTGAAAAATAGAGAACCACAGTTAAAATGATGTATGACATTTTGAAAAATAGAGAACCACAGTTAAAATGATGTATGACATTTTGAAAAATAGAGAACCACAGTTAAAATGATGTATGATATCTTGAAAAATAAAGAACCACAGTTAAAATGATGTATGATATCTTGAAAAATAGAGTACCACAGTTAAAATGATGAATGACATTTTGAAAAATAAAGAACCACGCTTAAAATGATGTATGATATCTTGAAAAATAGAGAATCACAGTTAAAATGATGTATGATATCTTGCAAAATAGAGAACCACAGTTAAATAAATGGATGACATTTCCATAAAATAGAGAACCACATGAAAAGAACCCAAATGCTGTTCTTCGTATTTGTTATTTTATCTTTTATGAATTATTGTCTATTTGTATGTTTCTTATGCAGCATTGGGTTCCACCATTCAACACCGACATGATAAGGTCCAGATAATAATGTAACACCAACGACCAACACACAAAAAAAGAAAGCCACTGATGTGTAGTGTGGTATTTTTTTTAATGAAACAAGACTGAACATATAATTTATTGTTATCTTTGTGACGCCGCCCAGGAAAAATTGAACACGACATTATTATGACGTAACAAGTAGGTAGTACGTCATAAACGAACCAAAAGTGCTATAATCTTTCAACCTGCCTTTTTGGTTTTACCGCTATCCTTGTTACAATTATTTCCATAGATTACCAAAGTTAGGGCTAACTACACAATATTCTATTTAATTTTATGATGCTATTAAAATAGTCAGAGACTATTAAAGGCTTAGTATTTTCTCGTATAATAAGGGTTGAAGTGTTTAAGGTGTCACGACAGATAAAGTACCTTTGGAATTGTCAAGTGAGGTTTTCTCACGTACATGTGTCCAAGTAGTAAACCAACAGCATATGGACCAAGGTGTGTATATGGTTTAGTGTAGAGCTCCAGAGAAAACACAAATTGTTGCCTGAAAGACATTAAAAAAAATTCAATCCAGTTGAGTTCGTTAATATGCCTTTAGTGTTCTGCGCTTTCACATGGCCTGCATTAATAAAGAATTTATAATCAGTGATTCAGATAAGACTGTTCGTATTTTCTTAACGTGCGTGAGCTACATTTAAAAATATTTTTCTTATGTGAACTTACTTTATATCAGGATTGGCGAACAGTTGGACCGGTGGAAAATCTCTGTAGTATGTGATCAAGGCTATAGTTACTATGGAGATTAATACGAAGGCGATGTTTACGCACACGCTAATGGTCCCTTTGTTTCTGTGAATGGTGATTGAAAAAGAACCATAGAAATTTAATCTATAAACACAACAACAGGAAAAATTCGCCTACTAAGTTTTATTTAATACGTAACCGATAGGCCTAATGATAAATTACCAGCCAATAAAACGTGATATTTTTACACTTAAGCAAATAGAAGAGAAACCTGTATCTCAAGGTTGAGCTGACGTTTATTTCTATACACTTACCTAATTGGTTGAACAGTGATAATACCAAACCTAAATTTTTATTTAATATATAGCTATGTCAAAAGAATATATTTCTTTGTAATCAAAACAAATATATACTGAACCTTTTTATTTCATACAAAATAGAAACAACAGATGGCAATAACGGGTTTAATGGAGCTACCTATTATACATCCATACCAGAAGTTAAAATATTGGGTAAATCTCATGTATTAATCATTTACTGATGGAATGTCAAAACACTTAATAAAAAATAAGGTTATTTATATCCCATCATATAGGTCTTGGTAATGCTCAACAGAGGGATAGCGCCATTTTACTTAGTGCTAGGTGAAATTAAAGTGAGTTAAGCCTATTTCACACTTGATAATATTGAACCTATTAAAGACCCTAAATTCATTTAAAGCTAAAAATATGATGTGACACTTCAGTGTTTAAAACAAAAAACAACAACAGTATTATTAATCCTTCGTTTAAATTATTTAGGAGAATAAAGTGAACTTTTTACAATAAATAAATGTTTTTCAAATGACGTGTATATATGTATATATACATTACACGTTAGGCCTCGTGCAATAGGCCTAATTCTATGTATACTTAACCAAAAATATGCTTAGACCCTCCAAATCTTGCAATCCATTTCGTCAAGATGACATTTTTGGTGTTATTTAATGAATATTATTAGGTATTTTTTAACAGCTTTACTAACGTCTAAATCGTTTTATGTAATTTAGAAAACTGATACACTGTTTGTCTTTTTTATTTCTGTCGTGTCAAATAGTTAAACTAAAAGAATGCGTTGAATGTTAAGAAAGTTGGAATTTCATTATATAACTCGCACGAAGGTTGTACTGTCTGCGATTTTCATGAAATGTCACGTGATTTTATACGATCCAATATGTCGTATTTAACTTTGTCGATATCGAAACTAAGGAATAGTACAACTGCACATCAGTAACATGCACCAACACATTTTACACAATAAATGTTGCACTTACGTCATGCACATGTATAAAATGTAAGCGTCGAATCGTTTTACGTTGCTGTAGGAAGCAGTTTTGGAATCGTCAGGCCATTACTACATTTTCATTTCCAAAGGAGGATTCTGGGAGCAGGCCCCCAGAAATGTTTTAAATTACTATGACTGAATCTTAAACAATTTTAACTATAAAACTGCATACACAGAACGTAATGTATTGAACTAACATAAGCAAATATTAATACATAAATTATAGCTTTACACGCCATGTACTGACTGGTCTTATCGCTTCCTACAGCCCTGTTTTTTATAAATAAAATGAGGTACTTACTTGATTATAGGAAAGATCACACACAGAGACAGAATAAACATCTGCATTTCACAGGAGAGGTACCACGCATGAAACAAACACTGCAAAATAACATTGTTGATTGAACAGAGGTAAAGTTGTTATCTTATTCTAGATACCAGTAATTCAACAAACACTGCAAAGTAACATTGTTGACTGAACAGAGGTAAAGTTGTTATCTTATTCTAGATACCAGTAATTCAACAAACACTGCAAAGTAACATTGTTGACTGAACAGAGGTAAAGTTGTTATCTTATTCTAGGTACGAGTAATTCAACAAACACTGCAAAGTAACATTGTTGACTGAACAGAGGTAAAGTTGTTATCTTATTCTAGATACCAGTAATTCAACAAACACTGCAAAGTAGCATTGTTGACTGAACAGAGGTAAAGTTGTTATCTTATTCTAGGTACCAGTAATTCAACAAACACTACAAAATAACATTGTTGACTAAACAGAGGTAAAGTTGTTATCTCATTTTGTAAATTGGTATTGGAACATGTCGTATCAAAAATACAAGCAAAGGACTGCACGCTGATACAAATTAACCGTTGAAATTCTTCAGATTAAATTATCAATGAAATAACATTAAGTTTTCAACATTTTAAGTGATGTGCACTTAAATCGAAGAACATTTAAAAAATTTAAAGCTAGAATTTAAATTTCATAAGATCAGTTCGCTGGTACTTGTTTTTTCTCTATTTCTTCTTTATTACACCCTATTTCTTGTTTATTACACCCTATTTTTATAAGGGGGATGATATATTCGGTTACGCCCCCACCCAGTTGCACAGCGACATCTCTGTGAGCTTACAAGGCTAGAATCTGAGCTTGGATACCCGTGATGAGCAGAGCACATATAACCTGTTGTGTTGGTTTGTGCTTAACTTTCAAACAAACTTCTTCCCTCAGTGGCGCAGCAGTAAGTCAGAAGGCACGTTGTGACCAAAGCACAGATTAGCCTATCGTCTCGTTTTCCGCTTGAGTGCAAAGAATCTCTGGTTACGATTGTTTGGTATAAAAAATATAGATATAAAAAAGAGGGGAAAAAACAACTGTGGACCCCTTCGAATATGTTGAGATATTTTTTTCTTTTACATTATCTCAGAGTGTCTTGTTTGTTTGTTTTTTTGAATTTCGTGCAAAGCTACCCGAGCAAATAGATATAGAAAAGAGGGGAAAAAACAACTGTGGACCCCTTCAAATATGTTGAGATATTTTTTCTTTTACATTCTCTCAGAGTGTCTTGTTTGTTTGTTTTTTTAATTTCGTGCAAAGCTACTCGAGCAAACACATTACATTCCTTGGTATCACTTTCGACTCAAGACTAACATGGAAAAACATGTTAACAACACGTTTTGTTTGTTTGCTTTTTGAATTTCGTGCAAAGCTACACGAGGACTATCTGTGCTAGCCGTCCCTAATTTATCAGTGTAAGACTAGAGGGAAGGCAGCTAGTCATCACCACCCACCGCCAACTCTTGGGCTACTCTTTTACCAACGAATAGTGGGATTGACCGTAACATTATAACGCCCCCACGGCTGGGAGAGCGAGCATGTTTGGCGCGACGGGGATGCGAACGCGCGACCCTCACATTACGAGTTGCACGCCTTAACACGTTTGGCCATGCTGGGCCGAGTGTCTTGACAGCAATGACATGCAAAATAAGCACTTATAGCCTTAAATTCCGTATGAATAATCACTGGTTGTTGTTTATAAGTTTTAAAATTTACCAGTCGTAACTTCATTTGTGATTACGGGATTTAATAAATACAAAAAAAAATATTTAAAAATTCATTTTTTCCATCAAATCAATTGCTCTTAACAAGTTGTATCCTCATCGTATCTCCATTATTACGACGTAGTTCTTGTTACAGCTATATGTGGGATAATTAGGCTTATGTCTGAACGACGTTTCGTCTCTAACAGTAAGACATGCTTATGTACCAAGATACGAAACGTTATACAAAATTCAGTATATACTCCTCAAAAAAAGAAACGCAAAAGGGATATTTTTGTTATTTTAAAGAGAAATATATGTAATAACGTTACAAGCTCAGAGTATGTGATGTTACACGTGTTAAGGCACTGATTGTCAGACCAAAATGACAATAAAAGTTGTGCACTTTGAAAACGGAGGAAACCATCGGATTTTTCGCCAAAACGCATTCGTGTCCAATAAATTTGTTTGAGAGATCTGCAACATGTGCAAAATTCCTATAAAAGTGACGGGTTCTCGGTTTCCATAGCTCAGTGTTAAGCCACCGACATGCAATACAGTTACGCCAAGACTGACAGAAGCACAACGCAACAACGCCATTGGTCTCTTGGAAGCAGGCGAATCTCGATCAGATGTTGCCAGAGCTGTGAATGTCCACCAAAGCACCATCACAAGGCTATGGAATCGTCACCAACAACATGGATCAACTCGTGACCGTCCACGATCTGGCAGACCTCGTGTGACCACGCCCGCACAAGATCGCTACATCCGGTTACGTCACCTTCGGGATAGGACCACCACTGCAACGTCTATTGCCTCAACCATACCAGGGCTGCGCAGAATTTTTGATCAGACCGTACGCAACCGTCGACGAGATTCTTAGGCCCCATGTGCAACCCATCATGGTGAACGTCAACGACGTTTTTCAACATGACAACGCCCGTCCTCACACAGCCCGACTCACCACTGTCTTCTTGAGACACCACAACATCAACGTTCTTCCCTGGCTCTCCAGATCACCAGATTTAAACCCCATCGAACATCTTTGGGACGATTTGGACCGAAGTCTGCGACGGCGACAACCTCAACCGCAGACTCTACCTCAGCTTGCAGCAGCTTTGCAAGCTGAATGGACAACCATTCCAGAGGATGTGATTTGTCATCTCATCGCTTCCATGGGCAGGAGATACCAAACAGTTATTGATGCTCACGGGGGGCATACTCGTTATTGACGTTGAGTGACGTTAAACTTCAACTAGTGAGCGTGGACTTCGCCTTTGCAGACTTTGAATGTTCAGCAGTGAATGTGCAAAGTTTCACACATGTCATACAGAACTACCCGGAATAAACTTGTTAACAATATGTCTCAAATTTTGCCTTTTGCGTTTCTTTTTTTGAAGAGTATGTTATGCAACAAGCATCAGTTTCGTGTTCATCGTAAGTTAAGTGGATGTCTCTTAAAAAACAACAACAAATAAATTAGTTAATGTTTTGTTCCTTCCACTTTGCAAACCCCTATTGGTAGACAGCGGGATGGCAACATGGCACACACAGAATTACTTCATGCTTAGCTTCAAACAATCCATCATCCTTTAAATTTATACACCAAAATCAAGATTACGGCATTTCTTCATCAGAACAAGCAAGCTGGTAAAAAACTGGAGTATTATTTTGAACTTAAACAGCGTCCTCATGCGACCCATTAGCTGAACAGCGAAATCAGGAATTATTCCCATTTTAGGCCTGCTGATCAGATGTGGTTTAACTAGACGGCAAACACCGTTTCAGATACGGTTTAACATATCCCGAATATCGAACTTAACTGTTACTTTTATAACGCATTTATAACTGAAAGAGCATAGTGTAGTTAAGACACGCTAATCGCTGGGCCACGCTCAACCCAAATATTTGGTTTGTTTGGATTTCGCGCATAGCTACATGAAGGATATCTGTGCTAGCCGTCCATAATTTAGCAGTATAAGACTAGAAAGAAGACAGCTTGTCATCACCACCCACCGCCAAATCTTTTACCAACGAACAGTGGGATTGGACGTAACATTATAACGCCCTCAGGGCCGAAAGAGCTAGTATGATCGGTGTAACATGGATTCGAACCCGCGACCCTCGGATAAAAAATTCGACTGCTTTAACCACCTGGCCATGCTGGGCCCAGTCCAAATATAAGAATCAAAGATAGTCAACACTACATAGGTTTATATGATAGCGTATTTTTAATAAATGGATGGAACCATAGAATGACCTGTCAATAATCAGAACATATCTACAAGGTGGAGTACACTAATAAGCGCGTGAACGCCACCTGTAATTTTTAAAGATTATTTATATTTTACAAGTAGTGCGAATATTGTAAAAAAAATGCACGGTTTATTACCACGGCTACAAAATGGTGGTTATGATTTTTTGTGAGTGTTTTCACGACAACTTAGCATCAATCATGGGCGTCTGTGTGTTTTTCTTATAGCAAAGCCATATCGGGCTATCTTCTGTGTCTACCGAAAGGAATCGAACCTCTGATTCTAACTTTGTAAATCCCTAGACTCACCGCTGTTCCAGCGGGAACTCGTTACTCATAGAGAACCAGACTCACCGTCCGTTATCATTTTATCATTAACTCACTAACTACTAGGCCTATCAGAAGCAGAAATTTAATTTTAGGCTTAGGTGAAATAATAACTAAAACGGTTTCGTGCGACAAAGATAAAAAACACACACATCCAGATGTTTTGGTATTTGATGTTTGAGTAACCACTAAACGCCGTTTTAAATTAAATAATACAATAACATACGTAAATTCAACACATAATAATTATTTCAGAATTTACCAACAAACACTAACTCTTTGTTTTTCATTTCCTATAAAATTGTTCAAGAAAATAGCATTGGACCACCACCAGTTTTTACAACCTTCCACTTCGAACTCCAATGTTTCGTTCCAGAGAGGTCCAGAACCGAGCAATGGAATAATGATTACAATAGCCGAAACCATCAGAAGTGTAGGTGCCAATCTGGATGAAGCGAAAACAACACAGTATAAGTTAACGAAATTATTATAAACGCAGTAATAAATCGTAAAATAAATATTTACTGCTAATAGGAAGGTTCGGTATAATTAACATTGGTGAGAAAAAATAAAACAATGTTAATATGCTGTTTCTAAAACAAATTTAATAAAAGCCTATATTTAGTTTGTAAGTAATTTACATACAGTTAATTAAATGTATCTTACTATTATTTTTAATTTATTTTTAAATTATTTGTCATAAAAAAAGGATTATAATAATGGTTTATATAATAATGAAATTATAATAATGGTTTATACAATAATAATTCGTTTGTTTGTTTTTTAATTTCGCGCAAAGCTGCTAGAGGGTTATCTGCGCTAGCCGTCCTTAATTTAGCATTGCAAGACTCGAGGGAAGGCAGCTAGTTATCACCAGTCACCGCCAACTCTTGGGCATCTCTTTTACCAACGGATAGTGGGATTAACCGTCACATCATAACGACGGGGATTCGAACCCGCGACCCACGGAGTACGTGTCGAGCGCCCCCTAACTACCTGGCCATGCCGGGCCTAACACAATAATAATAACTTTTACAACTATAATAAAGGTTTTTAACTCATGACTATCTTACAATAAATTAATCCTTTAATTTCTCCAAGTTAAGGCACCAGATAAGACACTTGAACACTATATATTCCTTTACTTAAGTAGTGTCTGTTAAAGATGCACTCTGGAAATAGCACATACTTCATCACAACTTTATAAAATGTCATTCTTATGTTGTACATCCTCAGTTTAGTTTAGACACTCACATGATTTTTCACTTCATTATGCTTAAGTAAGGGTTGAACATTGATGTAGCTTTGTTTCAGGCCCCGGCATGGCCAGGTGGGATTTAGGCATTCGACTCGTAATTCGAGGGTGGCGGGTCCGAATCCTTGTTACACCAAACATGCTCGCCCTTTCAGCCGTGGGGGGCGTTATATAGTTAATGTCAATCTAACTATTCTTTGGTAAAAGAGTATCCCAAGAGTTGGCGATGGGTGGTGATAACTAGCTGCCTAGTCTTACACCGCTAAATTAGGGACGGCTAGCGCAAAGAGCTCTCGCGTAACTTTGCGCGAAATTCCAAAAACAAACAAACAAACTTTCTTTCAAGATTTAAAAAAAATGAATTGGTTTGAATTTTCAAAACGATCGAGTACTTGTAAATGTTCACACTGGCTGTTCTGTCTATTTCGGTAAGTCATTACCTCGTATCTGTTAATTAAAACTTTGAAGCTAGAGGGCAGGTACCTACCGGATATAACGGTGCATGAGAAAGACGGGAATGCTGAATCTTCCGTTGACTTCCTTGACGCTCTTAAGGGTAGTGTAAACAACCAGAAAACCACTGAAAAATGAGAGAAACAGAAAGCAAGCAAGATATGGAAACTTATTTACTATTTCCACTGTAAATTATCATGCGAAATTGAAAGGTTAAAGTTAATGGCTTAACGTTGTTAATGAGCTTTCAGATTCACTGACAGAAAGGGAAAAAATATAACTCTGTTTTTCTTTACTATGAAAAAAAAAAACAATTATGTACCGGCTTATCTTAAGTAATAAGCATACAATTTTATGAATTACTGAGACAAAGTTGTTATTCCAGAGAAACATTTGGTTTAAAAAAAAAGTGAAAGACATGTAAATATTTGAACTTTGAACTGGAGTTCTGTTTCATAAATATAAACACCAAATAAGGTAAATTAGCCTAAAAACCAATAGGTTTTAAACGTACGTTTGAAGGTTTGATCCCTACAGAGATTTAAGTTCGTCGAAAGAGTTAGGTTATTAAAAAAAAAAATGTCATTTGTTCGTCATCTTTCTTGGAAATGGATCAGTAGGTAAACGATCCATTTAACAGATGAATAAATACCAAAATAGGGCTTGAATTCACTTTTGGAAAGTTAAAACAAAAACATTTAAAAAAAACTAATAATTTGATGGCACTATTAAACACAAAAGGTCCCAATATATCGACTATTTTTAATTAAATGTACTACGCAGGAATATTAATTAGATGAAGTGTTTTTAGGAGAAAACGACCTCTATTTTTTAAACAACAAAAGATATTTATTTCAATCAACGTTTATTAGCCTTTGCAGTTTAATAAAGACAAGGATTGTTTGATGTGAAAACTTACGTCTTTTCGTTATTAACTAGAGAACAAAAGTCATATTCTTGGTCAAACTTTGTTGCCAAAATTTCCAGCTCTCTCCAGGATGCACACAAAATCATGAAGACTATATTAATTACGTTATTGGGTAAATAAAAGCTGTTGGTATTACCTCACAAAGAAAAACGTATCTACCGAGACGAAACCATTCGATATTGCTTGAAAGCCAAATTCAGTTGGGAAAACAGTGCTTCTCTTTAAGTTACCTGAAAAACAGATAAACTTATAGTTTGGAAGAGAAACTAGTGTCAATGGTGGTTAATTGTTTCTTTGTTTGTTTGTTTTGGAATTTCGCACAAAGCCACTCGAGGGCTATCTGTGTTAGCCGTCCCTAATTTAGCAGTGTAAGACTAGAGGGAAGTGCAGCTAGTCATCACCACCCACCGCCAACTCTTGGGCTACTCTTTTACCAACGAATAGTGGGATTGACCGTAACATTGTAACGCCCCCACGGCTGGGAGGGCGAGCATATTTAGCGCGACCGGGATGCGAACCCGCGACCCTCAGATTACGAGTCGCACGCCTTAACACGCCTGGCCATGCCGGACCAGGTGGTTAATTATACTCGTATTATTAGTGTATTACTAAAGAATACATTATGTATTTGGTGACTGAACATTGCCAGATAGTTCGGGTACTCGACTCGTAATCTGAGGGTCGCAAAGTAGAACATCTTTCAGCTGTAACGGTCCACCCCATAATTTGTTAATAAAAGAGTATTCCAATAGCTGGCGATGGGTGGTGATGACTAGCCGCCTTCCCTCTTCTCTATCACTGATAAATGAGAGACGGTTAGCGCAAGTAGCCTTCGTGTAGATCTGCGCGAATTTTAAAACAAAGAAACTATAGGTTTCAGATACACACACGTGGTATACAGGCTGGGTTATGTTGCTAGATACAAGCTTTATTTAGTTATTTTAAATTACCTCGCAAAACTAATACTGTATTTCGGAATAAAACGTAAAAAAAGACTCACGAAATACGTGGAAGTTGACAAAGAGATACGTGTGGCATAAGACGATCCAGTTTATGGAAATGACTTTCAAACCGTGTAGAGCTCGTAAATTATCGACCGCAGAACTCGTATTAAAGAGGTTCTGAAGGTTGGAATAAACAGAGAAAGAGCACACCAACTGCGCAGCGAGTCCTGGAATTGTAGGAATTATACAATATACAAAGAGCACACCAACTGCACAGCGAGTCCTGGAATTGTAGGGATTATACAATATACATAGTAACTAAATACTGAATAGAAATAACGAAAAGAGTGTTTGAAATGTTAACAATTGGTATACACTGTAGAAAACCAATATTAAACTATGAAATGTTAACAATTGGTATACACTGTAGAAAACCAATATTAAACTATGAAATGTTAACAATTGGTATACACTGTAGAAAACCAATATTAAACTATGAAATGTTAACAATTGGTATACACTGTAGAAAACCAATATTAAACTATGAAATGTAACTTTACTCAAACACAGTGAATAATACAGTGATACAGTAAAGAAACGAATAATACAGTGATACAGTAGAGAAACGAATAATACAGTGAAACAAACAAGAAACGAATAATACAGTGAAACAGTAAAGAAAAGAATAAAACAGTAAAACAGAATAAAACGAGAAAAGCTAATTTAATAACTTTTGAAATTAAATAGGTCAAGGGGATGTTCTTTTATTAATGTTTTGTCCCAATTTTTCAGAAGACGATAACATTAAAGGACCCTAGCGTCTAATGTAGTGAGACATAATATTTAATTAAATTATCTGGCATAGGATGACGTTTTATACCTTAATCTGATAAAACATATAGTTTATCTTTTAATCTGCCTAAATATATTTATTTTATTCTTTACATGATAAAACATTTTTTATTCCTTTATCTGGTAGAAGGTTATCTGAGAAATCATAAGTGTGACGTATCTTGAGACTTCACTTTTATTGGAACTTGGTGTATTTTAACCCTGTCGACGTAAGGTAGCGCTATAGCATTGAACGAAACTCCTCTTTGGCAACTATTGGATCAGTTTAAGTTATATTATAATGAGCTGTTCTTACTTAAACACAAAGTGGGTTAGTTAAGAATACTGCGATAAAGATTACAGATAGTTTTACTATGATGTAACATCAGAGCTATTTTTGTCTATTAATTAAGTTCTCGTAACTCACAAGTTAAGGCTTTGTTCACCGTTAGACTTAAGGTTTCATAAAATGTAAGTCATAATATTTTTTTTCTTATTCTGTAATGCTACTAACTTGTTAACATGTAGTTTCGAAGGGAAAAAATTTAGTGACAGCTATTACCGAAACCCGTAGTGGGCACGTTAAGATAAAAGTGATTAAAGCTACTGACGGTTGTACTGTGGTGGTTTACACCTTTTATATTAAGTAACTCAGTACAGTTTAAAGAACGTTTCACGACGTTTCGGTACGTAGAATGAAAAATCAACCATAAGGCTCAAATTTTGACTACCTAAAAAACATCATCTACATTAGATTAGGCTTAAACAGTGGTTATTTGAATACATAAAAGCGTTTCTTTCTTACCTTGTTTTTCTATTGGTTGATCCTTCCACTTGAGATAGAACAGCTCGATTACTGTGCCGGTCGTCATTAAGGCCACGAAACCGCTAAGAACCGCTCTGGATATGTAATAAGTTAAAGTTAACTAAAAACGAAACGTCCGTATATATTTTTAACTGAAAGAGAAGAAAGACGTTTCACAACATACCCAGTACAGCCTGAAACTTTATTTTTCTCATAATCGTGAGGAAACGGTAAGATTTACATGAATGTGGAAATATGACATGAAATCAACCACCAGAATTCTCTTATTTATATCTGAATTGTGTAGCAGAACCCGTATAACACGAGGCTAGTGGGATAAGTGTTATAATAAAAAAAAAATTGGTGGAACTCAGATTTTACTGTGGCTGTTAATAATAAACTAGTAGGAATTCTGAAGATATAAAAGTTGAGTTAGTAGGAATTCTGAAGATATAAAAGTTGAGTTAGTAAGAATTCTGAAGATATAAAAGTTGAGTTAGTAGGAATTCTGAAGATATAAAAGTTGAGTTAGTAGGAATTCTGAAGATATAAAAGTTGAGTTAGTAGGAATTCTGAAGATATAAAAGTTGAGTTAGTAGGAATTCTGAAGATATAAAAGTTGAGTTAGTAGGAATTCTGAAGATATAAAAGTTGAGTTAGTAGGAATTCTGAAGATATAAAAGTTGAGTTAGTAGGAATTCTGAAGATATAGAAGTTGAGTTAGTAGGAATTCTGAAGATATAGAAGTTGAGTTAGTAAGAATTCTGAAGATATAAAAGTTGAGTTAGGAATTCTGAAGATATAAAGGTTGAGTTAGTAGGAATTCTGAAGATATAAAAGTTGAGTTAGTAGGAATTCTGAAGATATAGAAGTTGAGTTAGTAAGAATTCTGAAGATATAGAAGTTGAGTTAGTAAGAATTCTGAAGATATAAAAGTTGAGTTAGTAGGAATTCTGAATATATAAAAGTTGAGTTAGTAGGAATTCTGAAGATATAAAGGTTGAGTTAGTAGGAATTCTGAAGATATAAAAGTTGAGTTATTAGGAATTCTGAAGATATAAAAGTTGAGTTAGGAATTCTGAAGATATAAAGGTTGAGTTAGTAGGAATTCTGAAGATATAAAAGTTGAGTTAGTAGGAATTCTGAAGATATAGAAGTTGAGTTAGTAAGAATTCTGAAGATATAAAAGTTGAGTTACTAGGAATTCTGAATATATAAAAGTTGAGTTAGTAGGAATTCTGAAGATATAAAGGTTGAGTTAGTAGGAATTCTGAAGATATAAAGGTTGAGTTATTAGGAATTCTGAAGATATAAAAGTTGAGTTATTAGGAATTCTGAAGATATAAAAGTTGAGTTATTAGGAATTCTGAAGATATAAAAGTTGAGTTATTAGGAATTCTGAAGATATAAAAGTTGAGTTATTAGGAATTCTGAAGATATAAAGTTGAGTTATTAGGAATTCTGAAGATATAAAAGTTGAGTTATTAGGAATTCTGAAGATATAAAAGTTGAGTTATTAGGAATTCTGAAGATATAAAAGTTGAGTTAGTAGGAATTCTGAAGATATAAAAGTTGAGTTAGCAGGAATTCTGAAGATATAGAAGTTGAGTAAGTTGGAATTCTGAAGATATAGAAGTTGACTTTTACCTGTTCTACCATTTTTTCTTAAATACGAGTTTCGTAGTATTAGTTTCGCTTTATTCAAGAAGTAAAGTTTAGTTTCAAAAAGTCCTTACATTACAGCAATCTGTCCATTTGAAAACGAAGTGGCTTCTTTCACTTCACACCGAGGAACTGAAGCTACGAAACCGACATACTTGGCAGCTACGAGAAATGAAACATTGGACTATAGTACACTGCTCTATGGATAGTTACTTATCTCAGGTATATATTACAATCAGCTATTTAAGGGCTGTCTGACGATAACACGGTAAACTGAAAGAAACCTTGACCTTTCTTTCTGCTTCCATTTTATTTATTTTAATCATTTATTTTTAAGTTGATTGATTTGTCGAGAGCAGAGCCACATTGGGCTATCTGTTGTGTCCCGCTGAGAGCAGAGCCGCATTGGGCTATCTGTTGTGTCCCGCTGCTGATAATCTAACCGCGGATTTTAGTGTTGTTAGTACGTGAACTTACTTCAGTGGGACAGTGGTTGTCAACGTTGCACGTTAAACCCGAAAATGTTATCCATCACGTGCGGATTCTTCTCAAAACGTCGTTTGAACTTTTACGTAAGTAAATCATTTTCACTGAAATCGGGTCACATTTTGTTACACTTAAAATGTTGACAACCACTGGATATAGATTCTCTAGACAGATCGCGACGTGAAAGACTTAACGATCGTATTATAATTCAAACATAACAAACAAAATAATAAAAAATGTTCATTGTGGTAACCGAAACAATAATTTGATTTAAGTAAGAGTTTCTTTTTTTTTTTTCCGAAATGTAAAAACATGATATAAAAAAATATGTTTAATTATTTATAAAATCTACATAGCTGAATTATGGGAAATCCATAATTAAAACCAAATAACTTTTACGAAATTTAAATTCGCAGGCCTGTGTTATTAGTCTTCAGTAATATTACGTCATCAAAATGTCCCTGGCTACTTCCACTCAATAGATGGAAAGCTAGACTCTTACCTGCGTTTGCAATGTTTTCAATGTCCTGTCTTCCACAAGTCGAAGGAACACAAACTCCAAACCGGAAGGACAAGAAGTAGAAAAATCGGGCATTTTCAACACCAATTGTTCTCCAAAACTAATAACAATAAAATATCGAATTTAATATCTATAGATTATAGAAATCTGATTTATTTTCTATTTCAGAACATCTTCGATTTTTTTTCCTTGTCACAAGTTATAACTGGTAGTATTTCAGAAATTATCCCGTTTTTACATCAGTATTTACTTATGAACAAATCAAGTATAATTTATTTATTTTATACACAATTTAAATTTGGGGTTGATTCTCTGTTGACTCAGCAGCAATCATGTTTTTCATTGCAAAAGTGTTTTTTTGACATTCATATTATGGTATTATATGCAACAGGTGGAATTATGACTCACTTTGTAGATTAGTATACTATCACTTTGTGGTCTAATGGGTGGATTAGAATTGTCACTTTGTGGTCTAATGGGTGAATTAGTATTGTCACTTTGTGGTCTAATGGGTGAATTAGTATTGTCACTTTGTGGTCTAATGGGTGGATTAGAATTGTCACTTTGTGGTCTAATGGGTGGATTAGAATTGTCACTTTGTGATCTAATGGGTGGATTACTACTGCCACTTTGTGATCTAATGGGTGGATTACTACTGCCACTTTGTGGTCTAATGAATGGATTAGTATTGTCACTTTGTGGTCTAATGGGTGAATTAGTATTGTCAGTTTGTGGTCTAATGAATGGATTAGTATTGTCAGTTTGTGGTCTAATGGGTGAATTAGTATTGTCAGTTTGTGGTCTAATGGGTGAATTAGTATTGTCAGTTTGTGGTCTAATGGGTGGATTAGAATTGTCACTTTGTGGTCTAATGGGTGGATTACTACTGCTACTTTGTGGTCTAATGAATGGATTAGTATTGTCACTTTGTGGTCTAATGGGTGAATTAGTATTGTCAGTTTGTGGTCTAATGAATGGATTAGTATTGTCAGTTTGTGGTCTAATGGGTGAATTAGTATTGTCAGTTTGTGGTCTAATGGGTGAATTAGTATTGTCAGTTTGTGGTCTAATGGGTGGATTAGAATTGTCAGTTTGTGGTCTAATGGGTGGATTAGAATTGTCACTTTGTGGTCTAATGGGTGAATTAGTATTGTCACTTTGTGGTCTAATGGGTGAATTAGTATTGTCACTTTGTGGTCTAATGGGTGAATTAGTATTGTCACTTTGTGGTCTAATGGGTGGATTAGAATTGTCACTTTGTGGTCTAATGGGTGGATTAGAATTGTCACTTTGTGGTCTAATGGGTGGATTAGAATTGTCACTTTGTGGTCTAATGGGTGGATTAGAATTGTCACTTTGTGATCTAATGGGTGGATTACTACTGCCACTTTGTGGTCTAATGAATGGATTAGTATTGTCACTTTGTGGTCTAATGGGTGAATTAGTATTGTCAGTTTGTGGTCTAATGAATGGATTAGTATTGTCAGTTTGTGGTCTAATGGGTGAATTAGTATTGTCAGTTTGTGGTCTAATGGGTGAATTAGTATTGTCAGTTTGTGGTCTAATGGGTGAATTAGTATTGTCAGTTTGTGGTCTAATGGGTGGATTAGAATTGTCACTTTGTGGTCTAATGGGTGGATTACTACTGCTACTTTGTGGTCTAATGAATGGATTAGTATTGTCACTTTGTGGTCTAATGGGTGAATTAGTATTGTCAGTTTGTGGTCTAATGAATGGATTAGTATTGTCAGTTTGTGGTCTAATGGGTGGATTAGAATTGTCACTTTGTGGTCTAATGGGTGGATTAGAATTGTCACTTTGTGATCTAATGGGTGGATTACTACTGCCACTTTGTGGTCTAATGAATGGATTAGTATTGTCACTTTGTGGTCTAATGGGTGAATTAGTATTGTCAGTTTGTGGTCTAATGAATGGATTAGTATTGTCAGTTTGTGGTCTAATGGGTGAATTAGTATTGTCAGTTTGTGGTCTAATGGGTGAATTAGTATTGTCAGTTTGTGGTCTAATGGGTGAATTAGTATTGTCACTTTGTGGTCTAATGGGTGAATTAGTATTGTCACTTTGTGGTCTAATGGGTGAATTAGTATTGTCACTTTGTGGTCTAATGGGTGGATTAAATTGTCACTTTGTGGTCTAATGGGTGGATTAGAATTGTCACTTTGTGGTCTAATGGGTGGATTAGAATTGTCACTTTGTGATCTAATGGGTGGATTACTACTGCCACTTTGTGGTCTAATGAATGGATTAGTATTGTCACTTTGTGGTCTAATGGGTGAATTAGTATTGTCAGTTTGTGGTCTAATGGGTGAATTAGTATTGTCAGTTTGTGGTCTAATGGGTGAATTAGTATTGTCAGTTTGTGGTCTAATGGGTGAATTAGTATTGTCAGTTTGTGGTCTAATGGGTGAATTAGTATTGTCAGTTTGTGGTCTAATGGGTGGATTAGAATTGTCACTTTGTGGTCTAATGGGTGGATTACTACTGCTACTTTGTGGTCTAATGAATGGATTAGTATTGTCACTTTGTGGTCTAATGGGTGAATTAGTATTGTCAGTTTGTGGTCTAATGAATGGATTAGTATTGTCAGTTTGTGGTCTAATGGGTGGATTAGAATTGTCACTTTGTGGTCTAATGGGTGGATTAGAATTGTCACTTTGTGATCTAATGGGTGGATTACTACTGCCACTTTGTGGTCTAATGAATGGATTAGTGTTGTCACTTTGTGGTCTAATGGGTGAATTAGTATTGTCAGTTTGTGGTCTAATGAATGGATTAGTATTGTCAGTTTGTGGTCTAATGGGTGAATTAGTATTGTCAGTTTGTGGTCTAATGGGTGAATTAGTATTGTCAGTTTGTGGTCTAATGGGTGGATTAGAATTGTCACTTTGTGGTCTAATGAATGGATTAGTATTGTCACTTTGTGGTCTAATGGGTGAATTAGTATTGTCACTTTGTGGTCTAATGGGTGGATTAGAATTGTCACTTTGTGGTCTAATGGGTGGATTAGAATTGTCACTTTGTGGTCTAATGGGTGGATTACTACTGCTACTTTGTGGTCTAATGAATGGATTAGTATTGTCACTTTGTGGTCTAATGGGTGAATTAGTATTGTCAGTTTGTGGTCTAGTGAATGGATTAGTATTGTCAGTTTGTGGTCTAATGGGTGGATTAGAATTGTCACTTTGTGGTCTAATGGGTGGATTAGAATTGTCACTTTGTGATCTAATGGGTGGATTACTACTGCCACTTTGTGGTCTAATGAATGGATTAGTATTGTCACTTTGTGGTCTAATGGGTGAATTAGTATTGTCAGTTTGTGGTCTAATGAATGGATTAGTATTGTCAGTTTGTGGTCTAATGGGTGAATTAGTATTGTCAGTTTGTGGTCTAATGGGTGAATTAGTATTGTCAGTTTGTGGTCTAATGGGTGAATTAGTATTGTCACTTTGTGGTCTAATGGGTGAATTAGTATTGTCACTTTGTGGTCTAATGGGTGAATTAGTATTGTCACTTTGTGGTCTAATGGGTGGATTAGAATTGTCACTTTGTGGTCTAATGGGTGGATTAGAATTGTCACTTTGTGGTCTAATGGGTGGATTAGAATTGTCACTTTGTGATCTAATGGGTGGATTACTACTGCCACTTTGTGGTCTAATGGGTGGATTAGAATTGTCACTTTGTGATCTAATGGGTGGATTACTACTGCCACTTTGTGGTCTAATGAATGGATTAGTATTGTCACTTTGTGGTCTAATGGGTGAATTAGTATTGTCAGTTTGTGGTCTAATGAATGGATTAGTATTGTCAGTTTGTGGTCTAATGGGTGAATTAGAATTGTCACTTTGTGGTCTAATGAATGGATTAGTATTGTCACTTTGTGGTCTAATGGGTGAATTAGTATTGTCAGTTTGTGGTCTAATGAATGGATTAGTATTGTCAGTTTGTGGTCTAATGGGTGAATTAGTATTGTCAGTTTGTGGTCTAATGGGTGAATTAGTATTGTCAGTTTGTGGTCTAATGGGTAGATTAGTATTGTCAGTTTGTGGTCTAATGGGTGAATTAGTATTGTCACTTTCTGATATAATGGGTGGATTAGTATTGTCACTTTGTGGTCTACTGGGTGGATTAGTATTGTCAGTTTATGGTCTAATGGGTGGATTAGAACGGTGAACAAATATCAGTCAATTGTTAAGTTGGTGAATTGGAATCAGTAAGTTGTTCAATAGCTGGACGAAGATCAGTAAGTTGTTCAATAGATGAACAAAGGTCGGTAAGTTGTTCAATATATGGGCGAAGATTGGTGAGCTGTTCAATAGATGAACAAAGATCAGTAAGTTGTTCAATAAATGAACAAAAATCAGTAAGCTCTTCAAAAGATGAACAAAGATCAGTAAATTGTCCAATAGATGAACAAAGATCAGTAAGCTGTTCAAAAGATGAACAAAGATCAGTAAGTAAGTACTGCATTGTTAGTTTGAAATGCTATCTATCTCTTATTATTGTTTCACCTAAACTCATTTGTTCCTTTAACCTGTTGACTGCCAAATATTTCAGCTGCTACAATACAACTCCAATGCTTCCTCATTTTGTAACGTTTTTCGTGACGCCATTTTGGATTGATAGAGAAACAATTTGTAAGTTGGTCAGATGCATGTATGGTGCTGACATCTAGCGTTGAAGGTAGGTATTATTAAGAACGAATTAATTCGTCCGTGGCACTGTGTTACCGATCGGCTTAGACGAGTTATCTCGTCTGCGGCACTGAACAGGTTAATGTATGGCTGTAACAGAAAATGTCTAAATGTTACAGACACTACGGACAATGTCCACTACTTGAGGATGGTATAATACTGTCGTACATTTGTTATAAAGTGTTTTTTTCACTACTCAACCAAACCGTCTTCAAACGTTTATTTTCTAAAAATATGAGTTCTTCGTCATCAAATTTAAATCCAGGTACCCAATAACAACATTGTATCTCATTTGGGATTTTACAGTTAGCCAATATCAACACTTTATCTCATATGGTGTCTTACAATTACCCAATAAAAACACTTTATCTTATTTGGTGCCTTACAGTTACCTAATAACAACACTTTTTCTCATTTGGTGTTTTAAAGTTACCCAATAACAACACTTTTTCTCATTTGGTGTTTTAAAGTTACCCAATAACAACACTTTATCTCATATGATGTTTTAAAGTTACCCAATAACAACACTTTATTTCAAATGATGCTTTAAAGTTACCCAATAACAACACTTTATCTCATATGATGCTTTAAAGTTACCCAATAACAACATTTTATCTCATATGATGCTTTAAAGTTACCCAATAACAACACTTGATCTCATATGATGCTTTAAAGTTACCCAATAACAACACTTCATCTCATATGGTGCTTTAAAGTTACCCAATAACAACACTTTATCTCATATGATGCTTTAAAGTTACCCAATAACAACACTTTATCTCATATGGTGCATTTAAGATACTCATTTGAAGAATTATACGTAATGATGCATTTAATTTAAAACATACAACTACATTTTTGTTACCATAGGCAAGACATTGACCTATTCAACTTTTACTCTTAATATACATCCTTATAAGCCTACAGCCATTTTTTTTTTACTATCTAACCTTTTGTTATAAGCCACGTAAACAGGTTTCGAATGTGATTTTGACAAACTAGTCACGCGAGAAATAATTGATATTCTATAATTATCCTGTTGCATTCAAACTAGAAACCTACGCAAGCGAGGCTTAACTGGAAGCGTTTAGCTGTTTTGTTATAGAGATTTGCCTGTTAGAAATAATGCTCGCAGACAAGACAAACTATAAACACTAAAAATATTTACAGAATTATTTTAAAATTGCCAGTTATTCGATATATTCTTAAGTATAGTCAAGAATATAAATTATTGAATGTCGTATTCACACTTAAAACCCAAGCTTGGAAAGTTTCAAATTACTTAGTTTATCTACGAAGCAAGCTGTTATGTATTCAGGTCCTCGCCATGACTATCTAACACCACCATGTAATTATGATGTATTCAAACCATCGCCATGACTCTCTAACACCACCATGTAATTATGATGTATTCAAACCATCGCCATGACTATCTAACACCACCATGTAATTATGATGTATTCAAACCATCGCCATGACTATCTAACACCACCATGTAATTATGATGTATTCAAACCATCGCCATGACTATCTAACACCACCATGTAATTATGATGTATTCAAACCATCGCCATGACTATCTAACACCACCATGTAATTATGATTTATTCAAACCATCGTCATAACTATCTAACACCACCATGTAATTATGATGTATTCAAACCATCGTCATAACTATCTAACACCACCATGTAATTATGATGTATTCAAACCATCGCCATGACTCTCTAACACCACCATGTAATTATGATGTATTCAAACCATCGCCATGACTATCTAACACCACCATGTAATTATGATGTATTCAAACCATCGCCATGACTATCTAACACCACCATGTAATTATGATGTATTCAAACCATCGCCATGACTATCTAACACCACCATGTAATTATGATGTATTCAAACCATCGCCATGACTATCTAACACCACCATGTAATTATGATTTATTCAAACCATCGTCATAACTATCTAACACCACCATGTTATTATGATGTATTCAAACCATCGCCATGACTATCTAACACCACCATGTAATTATGATGTATTCAAACCATCGCCATGACTATCTAACACCACCATGTAATTATGATGTATTCAAACCATCGCCATTACTATCTAACATGACCATATAATTATGATGTATTCAAACCATCGCCATGACTATCTAACACCACCATGTAATTATGATGTATTCAAACCATCGCCATGACTATCTAACACCACCATGTAATTATGATGTATTCAAACCATCGCCATGACTATCTAACACCACCATGTAATTATGATGTATTCAAACCATCGCCATGACTATCTAACACCACCATGTAATTATGATTTATTCAAACCATCGTCATAACTATCTAACACCACCATGTAATTATGATGTATTCAAACCATCGCCATGACTATCTAACACCACCATGTAATTATGATGTATTCAAACCATCGCCATTACTATCTAACACCACCATGTAATTATGATGTATTCAAACCATCGCCATGACTATCTAACACCACCATGTAATTATGATGTATTCAAACCATCGCCATGACTATCTAACACCACCATGTAATTATGATGTATTCAAACCATCGCCATGACTATCTAACATGACCATGTAATTATGATGTATTCAAACCATCGTCATAACTATCTAACACCATAATTATTTATTATTATCGAACTTTTGTTGCTGATCACTTGTTCTCTCCATCCGAACTACCGAATCTGAATAGTATAAGCCCATTCCTCAGTTCTTTATATGATTAGAATGAAGTTTTTTTGGTTAGGCTAAATTGGTTGTTAAAAATCTTAACTCATATTCTTAAGTTTTTGGTGTTTTTCTATCGTGCTTAATTACAGGTATCGGTTTGTTTCTTCGAAGTTAAACACAAAGCTACACAACGGGTTGTCTGTGCTGTGCACCACGGGTATTTAAACCAGGTGTCACTTCACCACCAGGGAACACAGGGGTGGGATTACTTGTATACAACCGAATTTCATAGAAATGTAGGTTAACGTAACAAAACTATTATCACATGGTTCAATAATTATGCTTGTCGTAAAAGTTACACAATGAGCCAACTGTGCTCTGCCTGCCGCAATAATCGAAACTCCGTTATTGGAGTCATAAATAAGTCAACTCTGTTATCGCTAGGACTGAGCGACTGTGATATATAAACAGTGTTGTTCCTAAACCTTAATTTATATAACTTTCTATAGAATATTTAACCAGTACCTGGGTGGCAATACGTATACAACATGATGTGTTAATTATTCTATGCTATCTTAATAGATAGAAATGAATTAGCGTACAATTAGAAATGCACAAGCGACTACGTTTCAAGTCAAGTTAGAGCGTCATCTGTCGTACAAAATTAACAATAGAGAAGTTTTACTCAAATTATCAAAATTAGGTTTTCTTTCAGTTGGTGAGAAAGAAAAGTTCTTTACCGCATTATCTTTTCGTACGTCCTCAAAGCCTTTAAGATTTCCTTTTATAGAGTAAAATCTGGGTTTAGGAGGTAAAGGTGGACGAAATGAAACCGTACAGTAACTTCCTCTGAATAACTCCTTCTGAGATTGAGTTGCAACAATATTCATACATTCGTCATAAGAACCAAAGCCTGTGATTGTCCCAGTCAAGATGCCTCCTGGTGGTTTTCCTGTAGCGTCTAACACTGAAAAAGAACTTTTTAAATTAATGTTTGATCAAAATTCGTCAACGGAGAGGGAGAGAGAAAATATTCACAGAATATATAAACATTTAGACGTAAAGGAAAATAGAATAACACTGAAATAAATTTTCACAAATAAACCAACAAAAAGAAGGGAGCGTTAATTTAAAAAAACACGATTTAAAATGTTGAGTACGTTTTAATTTCAATAATTATCAAAATTATTAAAAATTACCGCTAAAAACAATTCTTATTTGAAATTTGTTACGATAGACGTAAGTCAAAGCTACTGTTTTCAGGGAGAGAAACGATTTTCAAACAAAATATAATCAAATAAGAACTAAAAAAACAACAACAAATATTCAAAAAATAATAAACAAAATGTAAAGAAATCTTAATTTTGTTTCATTTTGTTTCAGATGTTTCGTGTGAAGCTACACACAGGGCTATGTGCTAATAGTTGTCCTTAATTTTTAACTTATGAACTAGAGAGTAGGAAATTAGCAGTACCCACCGCCAATTTATAGGTGGCCTTTATCTGGAGAAAACAGCGTACTGGTTCTTAACCCGTGAAACCGGCATGGCCAGGCCTTTAAGGCACTCGACTTGTTATCTGAGGATCGCGGGTTCGAATCCCCGTTACACCAAACATGTTCGCTCTTTCAGCCGTGGGGGCGTTATAATGTCCCGATCAATCCCACTATTCGTTGGTAAAAGAGTAGCCAAAGAGTTGGCGGTGGATGGTGATGCTTAGTTGCCTTCCCTCTAGTCTTACACTGCTAAGTTAGGGACCGCTAGGGTAAATAACCCTCGTGTAGCTTTGCTTGAAATTTAGAAACGAGAGTGTGAACGAGAGTTTTGTTTGTTTGTTTTGTTTGATTAACAACCCTCAAATTAGGGGTGCGATTTCACTCGGGGGAGTCAGCAGATAGCCCGATGTAGCTTTGCTGTAAGAAAACACGCATACACACTCTATATACAACGAAAACAGTTCTAAAATATACCATTTACCTAACAAAAACAAACTGCTTCCTTATGGACAATAAAAGTAGTCTTAAAATAAACCATTTCATCTATGGCCAACGGAAATAGATTTGAAATGAACTGCTCTCTCTATGGACAAAGAAAATGTTAACATGGTCGATAACGTAAATGACTAAAATAGATAGATAATTCTTACGCACTTTATGAGAGATATGATTCATATCATCATGAGATACCTGTAAACCGTCTATATCAGGGAGATTACTTTAATATTAAAAACCAATGATGAATAATTTTTCCGTTAACTATTTTATTTTAATAAATATAAGGTTTTTATTTTAAGTAATATCCACAGTAATACTATTCACAGAATTACTAATAAATGTAAGTCTAATAGAATTTTAAAATTAATTATATAGATGTAGAATACAAAAAAGGGAAGGTATATGAAAGTTAAAGTAAAAATCTCGAATTTTTCTCTAAATTATTAAATAAAATTTATTTTATTGTCATCTCGCGAGACATTTGCGAAGTAACTTTTTGTTTTTTGAAATTCAGTGTCATCCGCGCCGAGTTGTTTTTGTATCGTACGCTAGCTATAGACGGTGGTTTCTAATGAAAACAAATAAATCTTATGAATAAATCACAAAACGTAAGTTAAATAACACATACTGTATCTAGTTCATTATGCACTGGGAAAATAAAACGATTGTAATGAAAAATATTATTTAATGTGTCATGGCTGAATCTAAGTTGTTCTAAACCAGTTTCTGGTCTAAAATCATTTCGATGTATAAATTAGCAGATTAGGCTTGACAAGTGAGTGTTTTTAAGGCACTTATTGTACGAAATAATCTGTTTGGCCTATAAAAACGGAATCAATGACTATAAAAATTAAAGGTTGGTTATGGATATGGATAACGCAAGGAGCAAAGTCATATTTTTCAAAATTGTGTTAACTGTTTACGTATTCTGTCATATAATAGCTGGCCTGCGTTTTATTTCACTTGTATTTCTTTGTTGTCCTGAGGGATAATCTTTCACGATTGAAAACATTTTCACTCCACTAGAAACTCTAATGTCTTAAATGATGTGCAAAAAAATGTTTGCTTAGTGTACTTTATTGTCTTAAATGATAGACAACAATATACATAATGTATTACATTGTCTTAAATAACAGACAACAATATGTTTAGTGTTTTGTGAATTTCGCGCAAAGCTACACGAGGGCTATATGCGTTAGCAGTTCCTAATTGTACAGTGTAAGACTAGAGGGAAGGCAGCTAGTCATCACCACCCACCGCCAACTCTTGGGCTACTCTTTTACCAACGAATAGTGGGATTTACCGCAACATTACAACGCCCCTACGGCTGAAAGGACGAGGATGTTTGGAGCGACGGGGATTCGAACCCGCGGATTACGAGTCGAACGTCCTTAACCCACGTGATCTATACTTATTGTATTACATTGTCTTAACTAAATACAATAACTTAATAAATAAACACATAAATAAATAACAACATTTCTACCATTTTCTTAATGACCTAAAGTTTGTCTGTCATAATGAAACATTACATAAACTTACTTCGAATCGCCCATTCCTTTATATTACGAATCCCTCTCAACAGTTTTAATCCACTCCCCAGACAGTTTGCAGATACGTTCACATTCGATCCAGATCTTATTATCATTGGTAGAATTCTACGAACGGCATTCTGTGCAAGCTGTTTAATTACTTTATCAGTTTTATACCACTCTTCGAAGGCTTTGGAAACGGGAGTTGACGTTTCTACAGTTTCAGTCGAAGAAACGGTGACATTAATCGCTTCGTTTTCGATCACGGAAGACAATAATTTACTAGATGTTTCGCTTTTCTCAGTCGCGCGAGATATCGGTACAAAAGTAAACATTGGATTTTTTGGAGTCGTATCAGTTGGGACAGGAGTGAAAGTTTCCTTTGTCTCAGTCGGAGAGAATGATAATGTTGGCATATATTTCTGAGTTGGAGTCAGGTCATCTTCTGTGCTTAACGCTAACTCCTTGTTAGAAAATAAAATAAAAACTAAATACGTTAGTTGAACGTATGAGGTACCCATTCTCTCACTTTGATATGACAAGGGTTATAGTTTTATCTTTTATAGTTGGTTGAACTGAGAGAAACTTGTGTTCGCCTCGCGTGTAAAACTTGCAGTTGATTGGTTGATGAATATTGTAAAAAATTACTCAGATACATTTAATTCGTCGAGAGTTTCGTGTCGCTCAAGGTCATGGCCTTGGAATATGGTTATTCAGTTATTGCAAAACCAGTGTTTCGTCAGAAGTCGAAAAACTACTGGTATTTCGTAAATTGTAACTATCGAGATTGTGTTGATTGTTATTCCTCAAAAATTGCATTCTGCAGTGAATTAAAATATTATAAAGTTCTTTAAAAAAGTGGATTTTTGATTTACTGATTTAGGTCATTGTGAATGAGCGTGGCCTAGTAGACAAGTAAACTGTTACTTGAATTTCGCGCAAAGCTACACGAGAGCTATCTGCGCTCTTCAGATGGGACAGCGGTAATTTAAAGCACTTACAAAGACAAAAATCAGGGATTCTACTCTTCTTGTGAACCAAACCCATTGTGGTTCTGCTCTAAAACTAACCAACAATACATGAACATTTAGTGTTAATATTGCAATAAAGTTAGGCCTGCCAGGTGGATAAGGTACTCGACTAGTTATCTGAAAGTCGTGGGTTCAAATCCCCGTCACACCAAACAAGTTCGCCCTTTCATCCGTGGTGGTGTTATAATGTGACGGTCAATCCCACTATTCGTTGGTAAAAGAGTATCCCAAGAGTTGGCGGTGGGTGGTGATGACTAGCTGCCTTCCCTCTAGTCTTAAATTGCTAAATTAGGGACGTCTACCCCAGAAAGCCCTCGTGTAGCTTTGCGCGAAATTAAAAAGAATAAAAAAAACAAAAAATCCTAGCTTCGTGTGCAACTGGTGACTGATGGGAAAGTTATTCCAGTCAAACTTGTTTGCATTATTTTTACTGAATTCCTCTGTATTTACTAGAAGACGAAGAAACATTGTCTCTACTTTGGTATCACAGGTTCCTTTGATCCACTTCAGTAAACTGGATCATTGGTTTATAAGCACAAAACTAACCGTCTGTCTCTGCCCCCAGAGAAACTGATTTTGTTTTTTATATCACAGGTAGAATATCTTAGCAGGTCACGGACATTCCACCTCGCGCATCTGATCATCTGGTTACTTGAAGAACGTTAAAGTGATTTAGGTCACTTGGAGTTGAGCTTGGCAGATAGTTCATTGAAATTATTTTAAGATCTTAACAGGAACCAGTGGTGTACCAAACCTCCGTGTGAAAGATGACTTTACTGCTTGTTTGTTTGTTTGTTTTGGAATTTCGCGCAAAGCTACACGAGAGCTATCTGCGCTAAACGTTCACTAATTTAGCAGTGTAAGACTAGAGGTAAGGCAGCTAGTCATCACCGCCAACCGCCAACTCTTGGGCTACTCTTTTACCAACGAATAGTGGGATTGTCCATTGCGTTATAACGTCCCCACGGTTGAAAGGGCGAGCATGTTTGGTGCGACCGGTATCCGAACCCGCGACCCTCGGACCTCAGATACGAAGCTAGGAAAGCAAAAAACACAACAGGCGTCTTCTGATCCACTTTCCATTTTATTTTGTACGATGTTTGTGTGAGACAGGTTTCGTGCTTTGCGCTGTTCACTTCTTTCTTAGTGTCTTTTTGTGTAATTATGGTGATTATTTGCTTCTGGTCTCACTCGTCTATTTTCGTAACGAGTGGTTTATAACGACAGAGAAGACAAGGAATAAAAACTGTGTTTTCATTTTATTAATAACCATTATAATTTGTTTTTATCTGCAGTACACTGGAGATCTACCAGATGGCGGCCCTATTTCTTTACTTAAAATTTCTAAGCCTAAATATTAATTATCGGGGTGTTTTAGTTGAAGAAGGTGATTTCAATTAAAAAATTATCAAATTTGTTATTACAATCAAACTTTGAATTTAGGTTTCTATGGAAACTTATAGTGTACGGATAGTCTTTATTATATGCTTTTTATAATATTATTATTTATCTTATTTTAAATGTTTCCAAACATCTCTAATATCATTACCGGTATAACATCAATTTTTCGATGTTTTTAATATTTATTTTGCAACGTTTTGTTTTCCCTGAGTGACTGAAAGTTAGTGTATTCTATGAATGAGTGTAATAAAGTGTAATATTATGTGCACTGATATTTTTTTTTACTCTTTCATTTCGTATAGAGCATAGAGGTTGGCTCCCTAATGCCACTCATTGTATAGTGTACAAAGCATTGAGTATTATACGTGTTACAGCTACACCCTTGTGCAAATTAATTGAAACAAACGGTCATTTTACAATATTTTCAACATGGCGGCCGGTGTAGGCTCGCTGGACCCGCTGATTTCCTTTAGTAGTCATTTTTTTCACACAGACGACGTCATTAGCTGTGTTTTGCAGTACGGTCGATCTATTTTTGGGATATATGACGAAATGTTGAGGAATATTACGTCATTCAAAATTGCGTTAGAAGGGCAAGGAGACCAGTAAAAAAAACAACTTCTTACCAACTCAATGAATAAAAAACGGAATCAATGGGGTCTGAAATACAAGAACTGGACATAAAAAAAATGGAGGAAGGTGTTATTCAGTGACGAAACTCATTTCTCCATACAGGGTCAAAGACGTCTGCATGTTCGCAGATCTCCAGGAGAGAAACTTCGAGAATCTCACATCAATCAGTTTGTAAAACATCCCTTAAAGAAGATATTTTGGGGCTTTTCCAGCTACTGTGGACCTCGCATCACGCCTTCTACAATATGTAAATCTCCGACGCCATAGTTTTGCAGAGAAGAGTCGTTCCAGAATTGAAAAAAAGATTTCCAGTTGGATCTGGCATTTTTCACCAAGATCTGGCTCCGTGCCACACATCGAAAGTTGTGAAGAATTTTATGACTACAACGTGAATAAAGGTGCTGGACTGGCCTGGAAACTCTCTGGACTTAAATCCTATTGAAAATCTTTGGGCGATTTGTAAAGAAAGACTTTGGGGAAGAGGCTGTACTACGAAAGACAAGCTAACTGAGGCCGTAATGTGGTACTGCGACACAAAAATTAGTAAAGATTGTAGTCAACTCGTGGATTCAATGCCAAAGCGGATTAATAATCTTCTGAAAAATAAAGGCGATCATATCATGTATTAATTTGTGAGTAATTTTTGGATTCTCAGAAACAAAACGCAAAAAATTGAAAAAATCGTAATTTTCCGTCTTGTTTCGATTAATTAAAGGTGTATCTACGTTTCATTCGGTATTAACACTTGTTTCACCCTGTACTTATGTTTCTTTAAGGTACACCAGATTTCTCTGAAAGAGTTAACTTCAAGGTATAATTATAATATGATTTACACTGGAATAATGATCTTGTTCAATTACTACTACTTATTATGACCAAGTGGTAACTCAGGTATAGGTTTTAGTTTATAACACATGTAGAGATCCATATGTAGGTTTTAGTTTATAACACATATAAAGATCCATATGTGGGTTTTAGTTTATAACACATGTAGAGACCCATATGTAGGTTTTAGTTTATAACACATGAAGTGACCCATATGTAGCTTTTAGTTTATAACACATGTAGAGACCCATATGTAGGTTTTAGTTTATAACACATGTAAGAGAATCAGGTGTAGGTTTTAGTTTATAACACATGTAGAGACCCATATAGAGGTTTTAGTTTATAACACATGTAGAGACCCATATGTAGGTTTTAGTTTATAACACATGTAGAGACCCATATGTAGGTTTTAGTTTATAACACATGTAGAGACCCATATATAGGTTTTAGTTTATAACACATGCAGAGACCCATATGTAGGTTTTAGTTTATAACACATGTAAAGACCCATATGTAGGTTTTAGTTTACGACACATGTAAAGACCCATATGTGGGTTTTAGTTTATAACACATGTAGAGACCCATATGTAGGTTTTAGTTTATAACACATGAAGTGACCCATATGTAGCTTTTAGTTTATAACACATGTAGAGACCCATATGTAGGTTTTAGTTTATAACACATGTAAGAGAATCAGGTGTAGGTTTTAGTTTATAACACATGTAGAGACCCATATATAGGTTTTAGTTTATAACACATGTAGAGACCCATATGTAGGTTTTAGTTTATAACACATGTAAAGACCCATATGTAGGTTTTAGTTTACGACACATGTAGAGACCCATATGTGGGTTTTAGTTTATTTTGACTAAACTTAATATAATGTTAAAACGATTCCTTTTCCCTTCGTAGCAGCAGTTTAGAGTTAGAAGGCAAAACGCAGATCACCCATTATGTAGTTTTGTATTTAAATACAAAAGATCAGATGTTATGAAATGTACTGTAAGGCTTGAAGTTAAGTACAGCCTCTGTTCATTCGCCGATGGAACTAGAAACTACAATATTATAAAAACCCTGAGGTGTAAAAGGTTATCAATCAGACAGACAAGTGCAATGTCCAGAACTCGGAAACCGGTTCGGTGTGTGTTTGAAAAAAAGGTGTTGTGAAGACTAGTGTTAACTGAGATAGAGGGTTGAAAAAAAAAGCGTTCTACTCATGAGAGAAACTTGGGTTGAAATAAAGGGTTGAAACTTGGGTTTATATTTTTTTTCCTGTAATTTTATTGTCTAAAGGGAGAGAAGGAAGGAAAGAAGTGAGGAAAAAACCAATGAATCGAAGAGACGTAGGAATGATGTAACATCGTGCTTGTAAGAAACTGAATACTTATTTGTAGGACTCTGAGTCACTAGTATTGATTGTTGTGGATTACTCACAAAGCTACACGAGGGCTATCTGCGCTCGCCGTCCCTAATTTAGCAGTGTAAGACTAGAGGAAAGGCAGCTAGTCATCACCATCCACTGCCAACTCTTGGGCTACTCTTTTACCAACAAATAGTTTGGATTGGCCGTCACATTATAACGCCCCCACAGCTGAAAGGGCGAGCATGTCTGATGTGACTGGGATTCGAACCCGCGACCCTCGGATTACGAGTCGAACGCCTTAACCCACCTGGCTATTATGGTCATTAGAATTTTAATAATTTCACTTTTAATTTTAACTTTCTGCCGGATGTTTGGCACAGATAGCCTAGTTCCTTTGCGCCATAAAACGTCGAATCAACCAGCTAACCCTTCTCGGACACTCAGTGACCTCAAGTATTGAGGTTATGACCTTGCTGGTAAAATACCAAAGAGAGAATTCAAATAAGAAACTAATATTAAATATTTAAATGTCACGTTGATATTGGTGTAGGTCAACTCCTAATAACAGTAAGTAGAGTTGATGTGCATAAAAAAGTGACACAAAGCACGACATGGCTGTGACATTAGTTTTATGAGCCATTCCTCAACTTAGTGTTTTTGTTTTCTTCTATCAGCTTAATAACTCCGAAACTTTAATGTATTCAAAATTACCGTAATTATAAATAATTCTCAGAATAAAGTTCCATTAAATTCAGGTTTTTCCCTTGCTCCTCAGTGGCTCACCTGTAATTCTGAGGGCTCAAACCGCTTGAAACTGGATTTTCACACTCGTAATAGGCACAGAATAGATAGCGCATTGTGTAATTCTGTGTCCACCAAGAAACAAATACAATTCAAGTGTGTTGCGAGCTCGTATAAAAGTATTAATTGGCTCAACGGTACGATACGTTTGTAGACTTACAACGCTAAGACCCGCATTTCGGTACCCATGGTTGGTAGAGCACGTTGTGTAGCTTTGTGCTTAACAATAAACCAAACAAAATATTTATAATTAAGCTTATTACTAAATCTATCAATAGTGCTAATTTATAACTGTGTTTCTTCTACAAAAGTGGTTTAGAGAAAGAAGTACATAGATCATGGTTCTTGTTAACAAATAGCTGTATTACTGGTCTAATGAGTTTCATTAACAAAAGTATTAATAGCCATTAAACGTGGAAAACATTATTTTCTCCAATGTTTTATTTCCTCTCATCTTTAAACAAAGTAATAATAAATAATAAATTCTATGTTAGATTTTACAGAACACGTAAGAACAAGCTAAAATGGTCGTTTTCCGTTTCGGACAGGCCCGGCATGGCCAAGCGCGTTAAGGCGTGTGACTCGTAATCTGAGGGTCGCGGGTTCGCATCCCCGTCGCGCCAAAACGTGCTCGCCCTCCCAGCCGTGGGAGCGTTATAATGTGACGGTCAATCCCACTATTCGTTGGTAAAGAGTAGCTTAAGAGTTGGCGGTGGGTGGTGATGACTAGCTGCCTTCCCTCTAATCTTACACTGCTAAATTAAGGATGGCTAGCGCAGATAGCCCTCGAGTAGCTTTCGGCGAAATTCAAAAACAAACAAACCGTTTCGGACCTTCAAGTTAGAAAATTTCCATAAAGGTTTTACTACAGCACGATATGCTGAAACATATTTACTAATAAACAGTGTAAAACGTTACTTAGGCCATAAATGATAACGTTATCGAAAACTGTTAAAATTTGTCACGATGTTTTATTTCTATCTTGTTCCTCACATATTGCAGTGTTCTTGGATTCCCAGACCGTCTAATTGAATAGTATGGATGTTTATTTAAGTCCATATAGGGAGATGATGGGAGACTAGAGGAAGGAACCAGAATGATGTCATTCTCTTGCTTTCCCAGTAACCAGTTTTTATTATAATGTGCCGTTTTCTTTTTCTCTTTCTTTCTTTACTATTTTCATTGGGAGCAGCGACCTCTTACGACTCGTTACACAGACATTCAAAGTGAGAAGTGAAGAGTTGAATATTCTATTTACTCCTAATTTTTTAGTCTTAAGTTCAACTTCTATATAGGCCCCCTACTAGGGTACACTCCGTGTCTTCTATACTGTGGTTTATATCACGGTTTACGTACATGTTATTTAACTTTAATAGTCTGCCTTTATGTTTGTTCTGTTTTTTTTTGGTTATAAGCCCGCCATGGCAAGGTGTGTTAAGGCGTTCGACTCGTAATCTGAGGGTCGCGGGTTCAAATCCCGGTGGCACCAAACATGCTCGCCCTTTCAGCCGGGGGCGTTATAATGTGACAGTCAATCCCACAATTTGTTGGTAAAAAGAGTAGCCCAAGAGTTGACGGTGGGTGGTGATGACTAGCTGCCTTCCCTCTAGTCTTAGACTACTAAATTAGGGACGGCTAGCGCAGATAGTTCTCGTGTAGCTTTGCGCGAAATTCACAAAACAAACACACATTTTTGGTGAATATTTTCTTTGTACACGTACAAAAACATGCAGGTTTATATAATTATATCTATCTATGTTTCCATATAATAATTAAAATTGAACAAGTTCATTTAACCCTATTAATAGCCACGTTTTATCATGGCGTTTAGCCGCCATGATAAGCCATGGCGGGCTTATCACAAAAAACAAACATAAAGGCAGACTATTAAAGTTAAATAACATGTACGTAAACCGTGATATAAACTACAGTATAGAAGACACGGAGTGTACCCTAGTAGGGGACCTAGATAGAAGTTGAACTTGAGACTAAAAAATTAGGACTAAATAGAATATTAGGCCTGGCATGGCCTAGCGCGTTAAGGCGTGCGCTTCGTAAGCTGAGGGTCGCGGGTTCGCGCCCGAGTCGCGCCAAAACATGCTCGCCCTCCCAGCCGTAGGGGCGTTATAATTTGCGGTCAATCCCACACTTGGTAAAAGAGTAGCTCAAGAGTTGGCGGTGGGTGGTGATGACTAGCTGCCTTCCCTCTAGTCTTACACTGCTAATTAAGGGACGGCTAGCACGGATAGCCCTCGAGTTGCTTTGTGCGAAATTCCAAAAAACAAACAAACAAACAAACAAATAGAATATTCAACTCTTCACTTCTCACTTTGAATGTCTGTGTAACGAGTCGTAAGAGGTCGCTGCTCCCAATGAAAATAGTAAAGAAAGAAAGAGAAAAAGAAAACGGCACATTATAATAAAAACTGGTTACTGGGAAAGCAAGAGAATGACATCATTCTGGTTCCTTCCTCTAGTCTCCCATCATGCCTACTGTTATTATGTATGATAAGGTTTTCAACATGACTTAAATAACTTTTCATGCAGGTTTTTTTTTCTGTTTTTTGTGCTGTGCTCACCATGAGTATTTACACACAGTGTTTTAGGTGTATAAACACCCAGACTTACCGTTGAGACAAGCGATGGATTATTTTTTCTAAATTAACTAAATGAACATTTAAACGGTCTATTTGCAACATAAGGAGGTATCCATATTAAAAAACAAACAAAACTATATGAATGTCGATCCAACGATTCTATCACTTAAATTTTAAAACAGATTGTATTTAATTTTCTATTTGCGTTTTTATTATAAAACAACACAAGATTACTACTCAAACGAGCCCCGAATTTTAGAGATGCAAATCCGAGGGTTTACTGCAGATTCAATGAATGACTCATTAAATATGGATAAATTTATTTACGAAACGAAAAAACAGGGGCGACATCTATAGTTTAAATTCATACATCAAATGAATAAACAATTTTTAAAATATTATATAACATCTAACAAACGAGAACCTGAATAATAAAATTATAGTTTTAATTAACATCTTACACTAATGTCACCATTGAAACATTACTATAATGTTTAACAAACTAGAACGTGGATAATAAATTTATATTTTTAATTAACCTATAACACTAATGTCACAATTGAAACATTACTATAATCTTTAAGAAACGAGAAGATGGATAATAAATTTGTAATTTTAATTAATTGAAATGTCACCATTGAAAAATTACTATAATGTTTAACAAACCAGAGGATGGATAATAAATTTATTGTTTTAATTAACATATTACACTAATATCACCATTGAAATATTACTATAATGTTTAACAAACGAGAAGTTGGATAAGAAATTTATAGTTTTAATTAACATATTACACTAATATCACCATTGAAACATTACTATAATTATTAAGAAACGACATGTTTGATAATAAATTTATAGTTATAACTAACATATTACACCAATGGATCAAAATTGAAATATTACTATAATGTTTAACAAACTAGAAGTTGGATAAGATATTTATAGTTTTAATTAACATATTTCACTAATGTCACCACTGAAATATTACTATAATGTTTAACAAATTAGAAGTTGGATAAAAAATTTATAGTTTTAATTAACATATTACACTAATGGATCACCATTGAAATATTACTATAATGTTTAACAAATTAAAAGTTCGATTAGAAATTTATAGTTTTAATTAACATATTACACTAATACCACCATTGAATTATTACTATAATGTTTAACAACTTAGAAAATGGATAAAAAATTTATAGTTTTAATTAACATATTACACTAATGGATCACCATTGAAATATTACTATAATGTTTAACAAATTACAAGTTGGATAAGAAATTTATAGTTTTAATTAACATTACAGTAATGTCACCATTAAAACATTACTATGATGTTCAACAAACCAAAGGATGGATAATAAATTTAGAGTTTTAATTTACATATTACACTAGTGTCACCATTCAAACATTAGTATAATGTTTAACAATCTAGAAATTGGATAACATATTTATAGTTTTAATTAACATATTTATAGTTTTAATTAACATATTTCACTAATATCACCGTTTAAATATTTCTATAATCTTCAACAAAAGAGAAGTTGGATAAGAAATTTAAAGTTTTAATTAACATATTTCACTCATGTCACAATTCAAATATTAATATAATGTTTAACAAACGAAAAGTTGGATAATAAATTTATATTTTCAATCAACCTATTACTCTAATGTCACCCTTGAAACATTACTATAATCTTTAACAAAAAAGAAGTTGAACTATAAATTTATAGTTGTAATTAACATATTACACTAATGTCACCATTAAAACATTACTATAATTTTTAACAAACGAGAAGTTGGATAACAAATATATCGTTAAATTATCATATCACACTAATGTCACCATTCAAACAATACTATAATGTTTAAGAAACGAGAAGTTTAGTAATAAAGTCATATTTTCAATTAACCTATTACTCTAATGTCACCTTTGAAACATTACTATAATCTTTAACAAAACATAAGTTGAGTAACATGTTTATAGTTGTAATTAACATATTGCACTAATGTCATCATTAAAATATTACTATAATGTTTAGATAAACGTGAAGTTGGATAATACATTTGTAGTTTTAATTAACATATTACACTAATGTCACCATTGAAATATTACTATAATGTTTAACAAATTACAAGTTGGATAAGAAATTTATAGTTTTAATTAACATATTACACTAATGTCACCATTAAAACATTACTATAATGTTCAACAAACCATAGGATGGATAATAAATTTAGAGTTTTAATTTACATATTACACAGGTGTCACCATGAAACATTACTATAATGTTTAACAAACTAGAAATTGGATAAGATATTTATAACTTTAATTAACATATTTCACTAATATCACCATTTAAATATTACTATAATCTTCAACAAAACAGAAGTTGGATAAGAAATTTATAGTTTTAATTAACATATTTCACTTATGTCACCATTGAAATATTAATATAATGTTTAACAAACGAAAAGTTGGATAATAAATTTATTGTTTTAATTAACATACTACACTAATATCACCATTGAAACATTACTATAATATATAATAAAAGAAAAGTTCAGTAATAATTTTATAATTTTAATTAAAATATTACACTAATGTCACCAATCAAACATTACTATAATGTTTAAAAACAACAAGTTTGATTATAAATTTAAAGTTGAAATTAACATATTACACCAAAGTCACCACTAAAAAATTACTATAAATTTTAAGAAGCGAGAAGTTAGATAATAAATTTATAGTTTCAATTAACATATCACACTAATGACACCATTCAAACATTTCTATAATGTTTAAAAAACGAGAAGTTGAATAATAAATTTATAGTTCTAATTAACATATTACACTAAAGTCACCATTGAAACTTACTTTAATGTTTAACAAACGAGAAGTTGGATCATAAATTTTTAGTTTTATTTAATTTATTACACTAATGTCACCATTGAAACATTACTTTAATGTTTAACAAACGTGAAGTTGGATCATAAATTTGTAGTTTTAATTAATTTTTTACACTAGTGTCACCATTGATACATTACTATAATATTTAAAAAACGAATAGTTGGATAGTAAGTTTATAATTGTAATTAACATATTACACTAATGTCACCATTGAAACATTACTATAACGTTTAACAAACAAGACGTTGGATGACAAATTTATCGTTTAATTATCGTATTACACTAATGTCACCATTAAATCATTACTATAATGTTTAAGAAACGGCAAGTTTGAAAATAAATTTATAGTTATAACTAACATATTACACTAATGTCACAATTCAAACATTACCATAAAATTAACAAACGAGATGACGTATAATATATTTAAAGTTTTAATTAACCTTCACACTAAGGTCATCATTGAACATAACTATAATGTTTAACAAACGAGAAGTTGGTTAACAAATTTATCATATAATTATCGTATTACACTAATGGCACCATTCAAACATTACTATAATGTTTAAGAAATAACAAGTTTGATAATAAATTTCTAGTTTTAATTAACACACTATATTAATGTCACCATTCATACATTACTATAATGTTTAAGAAACGAGAAGTTTGATAATAAATTTATATTTTCAATTAACCTCTTACTTTAATGTCACCCTTGAAACATTACTATAATCTTTAACAAACAAAAAGTTGGATAATAAATTTATATTTTCAATAAAGCTATTACTCTAATGTCACCCTTGAAACATTACTATAATCTTTAACAAAAGAGAAGTTGAACAATAAATTTATAGTTGTAATTAACATATTGCACTAATGTCATCATTGAAATATTACTATAATGTTTAACAAACGAAAACCTCGATGGTAAGATTATAATTGTAATTAACATATTACAATAATATCACCATTGAAACATTACTATAATGTTTAACAAAAGGGATATTGGATAATAAATTTATAGTTTTAATTAACATATTACACTAATGTCACCATTGAAACATTACTTTAATGTTTAACAAACGAGAAGTTGGATAATAAATGTATATTTTCAATTAACCTATTACTTTAATGTCACCCCTGAAATATTACTATAATCTTTAAGAAACGAGAAGTTTAGTAATAAAGTCATATTTTCAATTAACATATTACACTAATGTCACCATTGAAATATTACTATAATATTTAACAAATTACAAGTTAGATAAGAAATTTATAGTTGTAATTAACATATTGCACTCTCATCATTAAAATATTACTATAATGTTTAAATAAACGTGAAGTTGGATAATACATTTATAGTTTTAATTTACATATTACACAAGTGTCACCACTGAAACATTACTATAATGTTTAACAAACTAGAAATTGAATAAGATATTTATAATTTTAATTAACATATTTCACTAATATCATTATTTAAATATTACTATAATCTTCAACAAAACAGAAGTTGGATAAGAAATTCATAGTTTTAATTAACATATTTCACTCCTGTCAATATTGAAATATTAATATAATGTTTAACAAACGAAAAGTTGGATAATAAATTTATTGTTTTAATTAACATACTACACTAATATCACCATTGAAACATTACTATAATGTATAATAAAAGAAAAGTTCAGTAATAATTTTATAATTTTAATTAAAATATTACACTAATGTCACCAATCAAACATTACTATAATGTTTAAAAACAACAAGTTTGATTATAAATTTAAAGTTGAAATTAACATATTGCACCAAAGTCACCACTAAAAAATTACTATAAATTTTAACAAACGAGAAGTTAGATAATAAATTTATAGTTTCAATTAACATATCACACTAATGACACCATTCAAACATTTTTATAATGTTTAAAAATCGAGAAGTTGAATAATAAATTTATAGTTCTAATTAACATATTACACTAAAGTCACCATTGAAACATTACTTTAATGTTTAACAAACGAGAAGTTGGGTCATAAATTTTTAGTTTTAATTAATTTATTACACTAATGTCACCATTGAAACATTACTTTAATGTTTAACAAACGTGAAGTTGGATCATAAATTTGTAGTTTTAATTAATTTTTTACACTAGTGTCACCATTGATACATTACTATAATATTTAAAAAACGAATAGTTGGATAGTAAGTTTATAATTGTAATTAACATATTACACTAATGTCACCATTGAAACATTACTATAACGTTTAACAAACAATACGTTGGATGACAAATTTATCGTTTAATTATCGTATTACACTAATGTCACCATTAAAACATTACTATAATGTTTAAGAAACGACAAGTTTGAAAATAAATTTATAGTTATAACTAACACATTACACTAATGTCACAATTCAAACATTACCATAAAATTAACAAACGAGATGACGTATAATATATTTAAAGTTTTAATTAACCTTCACACTAAGGTCATCATTGAACATAACTATAATGTTTAACAAACGAGAAGTTGGTTAACAAATTTATCATTTAATTATCGTATTACACTAATGGCACCATTCAAACATTACTATAATGTTTAAGAAATAACAAGTTTGATAATAAATTTCTAGTTTTAATTAACACACTATATTAATGTCACCATTCATACATTACTATAATGTTTAAGAAACGAGAAGTTTGAAAATAAATTTATATTTTCAATTAACCTCTTACTTTAATGTCACCCTTAAAACATTACTATAATCTTTAACAAACAAAAAGTTGGATAATAAATTTATATTTTCAATAAAGCTATTACTCTAATGTCACCCTTGAAACATTACTATAATCTTTAATAAACGAAAAGTTGGATAATAAATTTATATTTTAAATTAACCTATTACACTTATGTCACAATTGAAACATTACTATAATCTTTAACAAAAGAGAAGTTGAACAATAAATTTATAGTTGTAATTAACATATTGCACTAATGTCATCATTGAAATATTACTATAATGTTTAACAAACGAAAACCTCGATGGTAAGATTATAATTGTAATTAACATATTACAATAATATCACCATTGAAACATTACTATAATGTTTAACAAAAGAGATATTGGATAATAAATTTATAGTTTAAATTAACATATTACACTAATGTCACCATTGAAACATTACTTTAATGTTTAACAAACGAGAAGTTGGATCATAAACTTGTAATTTTAATTAATTTATTACACTAATGTCATTATTGAAACATTACTATAATGTTTAACAAACGAGATGTTGGATAATAAATTTATAGTTATAACTAACATATTACACTAATGTCACCATTCAAACATTACTATAATGTTTAAGAAACGAGAAGTTTGATAATAAATGCATATTTTCAATTAACCTATTACACTAATGTCACCATTGAAATATTACTATAATGTTTAACAAATTACAAGTTAGATAAGAAATTTATAGTTGTAATTAACATATTGCACTGTCATCATTAAAATATTACTATAATGTTTAAATAAACGTGAAGTTGGATAATACATTTATAGTTTTAATTTACATATTACACAAGTGTCACCATTGAAACATTACTATAATGTTTAACAAACTAGAAATTGAATAAGATATTTATAATTTTAATTAACATATTTCACTAATATCATTATTTAAATATTACTATAATCTTCAACAAAACAGAAGTTGGATAAGAAATTTATAGTTTTAATTAACATATTTCACTCCTGTCAATATTGAAATATTAATATAATGTTTAACAAACGAAAAGTTGGATAATAAATTTATTGTTTTAATTAACATACTACACTAATATCACCATTGAAACATTACTATAATGTATAATAAAAGAAAAGTTCAGTAATAATTTTATAATTTTAATTAAAATATTACACTAATGTCACCAATCAAACATTACTATAATGTTTAAAAACAACAAGTTTGATTATAAATTTAAAGTTGAAATTAACATATTGCACCAAAGTCACCACTAAAAAATTACTATAAATTTTAACAAACGAGAAGTTAGATAATAAATTTATAGTTTCAATTAACATATCACACTAATGACACCATTCAAACATTTCTATAATGTTTAAAAAACGAGAAGTTGAATAATAAATTTATAGTTCTCATTAACATATTACACTAAAGTCACCATTGAAACATTACTTTAATGTTTAACAAACGAGAAGTTGGATCATAAATTTTTAGTTTTAATTAATTTATTACACTAATGTCACCATTGAAACGTTACTTTAATGTTTAACAAACGTGAAGTTCGATCATAAATTTATAGTTTTAATTAATTTTTTACACTAGTGTCACCATTGAAACATTACTATAATATTTAAAAAACGAATAATTGGATAGTAAGTTTATAATTGTAATTAACATATTACACTGATGTCACCATTGAAACATTACTATAACGTTTAACAAACAAGACGTTGGATGACAAATTTATCGTTTAATTATCGTATTACACTAACGTCACCATTAAAACATTACTATAATGTTTAAGAAACGAAAAGTTTGAAAATAAATTTATAGTTATAACTAACATATTACACTAATGTCACAATTCAAACATTACCATAATATTAACAAACGAGATGACGTATAATATATTTAAAGCTTTAATTAACCTTCACACTAAGGTCATCATTGAACATTACTATAATGTTTAACAAACGAGAAATTGGTTAACAAATTTATCATTTAATTATCGTATTACACTAATGGCACCATTCAAACATTACTATAATGTTTAAGGAACAACAAGTTTGATAATAAATTTCTAGTTTTAATTAACACACTATATTAATGTCACCATTCATACATTACTATAATGTTTAAGAAACGAGAAGTTTGATAATAAATTTATATTTTCAATTAACCTCTTACTTTAATGTCACCCTTGAAACATTACTATAATCTTTAACAAACGAAAAGTTGGATGATGAATTTATATTTTTAATTAACCTAATACTCTAATGTCACACTTGAAACATTACTATAATGTTTAACAAACGAGATGTTGGATAATAAATTTATAGTTATAACTAACATATTACACTAATGTCACCATTCAAACATTACTATAATGTTTAACAAACGAGATGTTGGATAATAAATTTATAGTTATAACTAACATATTACACTAATGTCACCATTCAAACATTACTATAATGTTTAAGAAATGAGAAGTTTGATAATAAATATATATATTTTCAATTAACCTATTAGTCTAATGTCACCCCTGAAATATTACTATAATCTTTAAGAAACGAGAAGTTTAGTAATAAAGTTATATTTTCAATTAACCTATTACTCTAATGTCACATTTGAAACATTACTATAATCTTTAACAAAACATAAGTTGAATAATTTGTTTATAAATGTAATTAACATATTGCACTAATGTCATCATTCAAACATTTCTATAATGTTTAAAAAACGAGAAGTTGAATAATAAATTTATAGTTCTAATTAACATATTACACTAATGTCACCTTTAAAACATTATTATAATGTTTAAGAAACGATAATTTGATAATAAATTTATAGTTATAAGTAAGATATAACACTAATGTCACCATTCAAACATTACTATAATGTTTAACAAACGAGATAATGGATAATATATTTAAATTTTAATTAACCTTCACATTAAGGTCACCATTGAAACATTACTATAATGTTTAACAAACTAGAAGTTGGATAAGCAAGTTATAGTTTTAATTAACATATTTCACTAATGTCACCATTGAAATATTACTATAATCTTTAACAAAAGAGAAGTTAGATAGTAAGTTTATAATGGCAATTAACATATTGCACTAATGTCATAATTGAAATATTACTATAATGTTTAAAAAACGAGAAGTTTTATAATAAATTTATAGTTTTAATTAACATATTACACAAAGGTCACCATTGAAATATTATTATAAAGGTTAAGAAACGATAAGTTGGATAATAAATTTAAAGTTTTCATTAACATATTACACTAATGTCACCATTCAAACATTTCTATAATATTAAAAAAACGAGAAGTTGAATAATAAATTTATAGTTCTAATAAATATATTACACTACAGTCACCATTAAAACATTACTTTAATGTTTAACAATCGAGAAGTTGGATCATAAATTTGTAGTTTTAATTAATTTTTTACACTAGTGTCACCATTGAAACATTACTTTAATGTTTAACAAACGAGAAGTAGTAGCATAAATTTGTAGTTATAATTAATATTTTGCACTAATGTCATCATTGAAATATTACCATAATGTTTAACAAACGAGAAGTTTGATTGTAAGTTTATAATTGTAATTAACATATTGTACTAATGTCATCATTGTAATATTACTGTAATGTTTAACAAACGAAAAGTTGGATAGTAAGTTTATAATTATAATTAAAATATTGCACTAATGTCACCATTGAAACATAACTATAATGTTTAAGAAACAACAAGTTTGATTATAAATTTAAAGGTGAAATTAACATATTACACTAATATCACCACTAAAATATTACTATAAATTTTAACAAACGAGAAGTTAACATATTAACATATTACACTAATGTCACCATTGAAATATTATTCTATTGTTTAACAAATCAGAATGTGGAAAATAAATTTATAGTTATAATTAACATATTACACTAATGTTACCATTGAAATATTACTATAATGTTTAAAAAACGAGAAGTGTAATAATAAATTTATTGTTCTAATTAACATATTACACTAATGTCACTATTGAAACATTACTATATTGTTTAACAAACAAGAAGTTGGATAACAAATTTATCGCTTTTTTATCCTATTACACTAATGTCACCATTAAAACATTACTATAATGTTTAAGAAACGACAAGTTGGATGATAAATTTATAGTTATAACTAACATATTACATTAATATCACCGTTCAAACATTACCATAATGTTTAACAAACGAGATGATGGATAATATATTTAAATTTTAATTAACCTTGGCACTAAGGTCACCATTGCACACTAGTAGAATGTTTAAGAAACGACAAGTTTGATAATAAATTTATAGTTATAACTAATATATTACACTAATGTCACATTTCAAACATTACTATAATGTTTAACAAACGAGAAGTTGGATAACAAATATGTCGTTTAATTATCATATTACACTAATGTCACCATTCAAACATTATTATAATGTTTTAGAAACCACAAGTCTGATAATAAATTTATAGTTATAACTAACATATTACACGAATATCACCGTTCAAACATTACTATAATGTTTAAGAAACGACAAGTTTGATGATAAATTTATAGTTATAACTAACATATTACACTAATATCACCGTTCAAACATTACCATAATGTTTAACAAACGAGATGATGGATAATATATTTAAAGTTTTAATTAACCTTGGCACTAAGGTCACCATTGCACACTAGTAGAATGTTTAAGAAACGACAAGTTTGATAATAAATTTATAGTTACAACTAACAAATTACACTGATGTCACCATTAAAATATTAATATTATGTTTAGCAAACGATATAATGGATAATATATTTAAAGGTTTAATTAACCTTCACACTAATGTCACCATTGAAATATTACTATAATGTTATACAAAGAAAAGGTGGATAATAAATTTATTGTTTTAATTAATATATTACACTAATATCACCATTGAAACATTACTATAATGTCTAATAAACGAGATGTTGGATAATAAATTTATAGTTTTAATTAACATATTACACTAATATCACCATTGAAACATTACTATAATGTTTAACAAACGAGATTTGGATAATAAATTTACAGTTTTTGAATTAACACATTACACTACTGTCACCATTGGAACATTACTTTTATTTTTAACAAACGAGAAATTAGATCATAAATTTGTAGTTTTAATAAATTTATTAGGCTAATGTCACCATTGAAACGTTACTATATTGTTTAACAAACGAGATATTGTATAATAAATTTATAGATTTAATTAACATATTATACTAATGTCACCGTTGAAACATTACTATAATATTTAACCAACGAGAAGTTGAATAATAAATTTGTAGTTCTAATTAACATATTACACTAATGTCACCATTGAAACATTACTATAATGTTTAACAAACGAGAAGTTGGATGATAAATTTATATTTATAACTAACATATTACACGAATATCACCGTTCAAACATTACTATAATGTTTAAGAAACGACAAGTTTGATGATAAATTTATAGTTATAACTAACATATTACACTAATATCACCGTTCAAACATTACCATAATGTTTAACAAACGAGATGATGGGTAATATATTTAAAGTTTTAATTAACCTTGGCACTAAGGTCACCATTGCACACTAGTAGAATGTTTAAGAAACGACAAGTTTGATAATAAATTTATAGTTACAACTAACATATTACACTGATGTCACCATTAAAATATTAATATAATGTTTAACAAACGATATAATGGATAATATATTTAAAGGATTAATTAACCTTCACACTAATGTCACCATTGAAATATTACTATAATGTTTAACAAACGAAAAGGTGGATAATAAATTTATTGTTTTAATTAACATATTACACTAATATCACCATTGAAACTTTACTATAATGTCGAATAAAAGAAAGTTCAATAATAATTTTAATATTTTAATTAACACACTACACTACTGTCACCAATCAAACATTACTATAATGTTTAAGAAACAACAAGTTTGATTATAAATTTAAAGTTGAAATTAACATATTACACTAATGTCACCATTTAAATATTACTGTATTGTTTAACAAATGAGAAGTTGGGAAATAAATTTATAGTAATAATTAACATCTTACACTAATGTCACCATTGAAACATTACTATAATCTTTAACAAAAGAGAAGTTGAACAATAAATTTATAGTTGTAATTAACATATTGGTCTAATGTCATCTTTGAAATATTACTATAATGTTTAACAAACAAAAACTTGGATAGTAAGTTTATAATTGTAATTAACATATTACACTAATATCACCATTGAAACATTACTATAATGTTTAACAAATGAGATGTTGGATAATAAATTTATAGTTTTAATTAACATATTACACTAATGTCACCATTGAAACATTACTTTATTGTTTAATATACGAGAAGTTGGATCATAAATTTGTAGTTTTAATTAATTTATTACACTAATGTCACCATTAAAACATTACTATAATGTTTAACAAACGAGAAGTTGGATAACATATTTATCGTTTAATTATCATATTACACTAATGTCACCATTAAAACATTAATATAATGTTTAACAAACGAAAACTTTCATAATAAATTTCTAGTTTTAATTAACCTATTACTCTAATGTTACCCTTGAAACATTACTATAATATTTAACAAACGAAAAGTTGGATCATAAATTTGTAGTTTTAATTAATTTATTACGCTAATGTTACCATTGAAACATTACTATAATGTTTAACAAACGAGATGTTTGATAATACATTTATAGTTTTAATTAACACATTACACTAATGTCGCCATTCAAACATTACTATAATGTTTAACAAACGACAAGTTTGATAATAAATATATAGTTTCAATTAACATATTACACTAATGTCACCATTGAAATATTACTGTATTGTTTAACAAACGAGAAGTTGGAAAATAAATTTAAAGTTTTAATTAACATCTTACACTAATGTCACCATTGAAACATTACTATAATAATTAAGAAAAGAGAAGTTTAATAATAAATTTATAGTTCTAATTAACATATTACACTAATGTCACCATTAAAATATTACTATAATGTTTAATAAACGAGATGATGGATAATACATTTAAAGTTTTAACTAACCTTCACAATAAGGTCACCATTGAACATTAGTAAAATGTTTAAGAAACGACAAGTTTGATAATAAATTTATAATTATAACTAAAATATTACACTAATGTCACCATTAAAACATTACTATAATGTTTAAAAAACGAGATGATGGATAATAAATTTATAGTTTTAATTAACACATTACACTAATGTCACATTTCAATCATTACTATATTGTTTAAGAAACGACAAGTATGATAATAAATTTATAGTTATAACTGACATATTACACTAATGTCACCATTGAAACAGTACTACAATGTTTAACAAAAGAGAAGTTGGATCATAAATTTATAGTTTTAATTAACATATTTCACTAATATCACCATTGAAACATTACTATAATCATTAATAAACGACAAGTTTGATAATAAATTTATAGTTATAACTAACATATTAGACTAATGTCACCATTCAAACATTACTATAATGTTTAACAAACGAGAAGTTGGATAACAAATTTATCGTTTAATTATCATATTACACTAATGTCACAATTCAAACATTATTATAATGTTTAAGAAACGACAAGTCTGATAATAAATTCATAGTTTTTATTAACACATTACACTAGTGTCAAAATTCAAACATTACTATAATGTCTAAGAAACGAGAAGTTTGATAATAAATATATATTTTCAATTAACCTATTACTCTAATGTCACCCTTGAAACATTACTATAATCTTTAAGAAAGGAGAAGTTTAGTAATAAATTTCTTTTTTAATTAACTTATAACTCTAATGTCACCCTTGAAACAATACTATAATCTTTAACAAAAAAGAAGTTGGATACATGTTTATAATTGTAATTAAAATATTGCACTAATGTTCAACAAACCATAGGATGGATAATAAATTTATACTTTTAATTAACATACTACACTAATATCACCATTGAAACATTACTATAATGTATAACAAAAGAAAAGCTCAATAATAATTTTATAATTTTAATTATCATATTACACTAATGTAACCAATCAAACATTACTATAATGTTTAACAAACAACAATTTTCATTATAAATTTAAAATTGAAATTAACATATTACACTAATATAACTACTAAAAAATTACTTTAAATTTTAACAAACGAGACGTTAGATAATAAATTTATAGTTTCAATTAACGTATTACACTAATGTCACCATTAAAACATTACTTTAATGTTTAACAAACCAGAGGATAGATAATAAATTTATAATTTTAATTTACATATTACACTAATGTCACCATTTAAACATTACTATAATGTGTAGCAAACGAGATGATGGATAATATATTTAAAGTTTTAATTAACCTTCACACTAAGGTCACCATTGAAACATTACTATAATGTTTAAGAAACAACAAGTTTGATTATAAATTTAAAGTTGAAATTAACATATTACACTAATGTCACCTTTGAAATATTACTGTATTGTTTGACAAACGAGAAGTTGGAAAATAAATTTATAGTTTTAATTAACATCTAACACTAATGTCACCATTGAAACATTACTTTAATATTTTATAAAAGAGAAGTTTCATAATAAATTTATAGTTCTTATTAACATATTACACTAATATCACCATTAAAACATTACTATAATGTTTAGAAAACAAGAAATTGGATAACAAATTTATCGTTTAATTATCATATTACACTGATGTCACCATTCAAACATTACTATAATGTTTAAGAAACAACAAGTTTGATAATAAATTTATAGTTATAACTAACATATTACACTAATGTTACCATTCACACATTACTATAATGTTTACCAAAGAGATGATGGATAATAAATTTATAGTTTTAATTAACACATTACACTAATGTCATCATTCAATCATTACTATAATGCTTAAGAAACGACAAGTTTGATATTAAATTTGTAGTTTTAATTAACACATTATACTAATGTCACCATTGAAACAGTACTATAATGTTTAACAAACGAGAACGTGGATAATAAATTTATATTTTTAATTAACCTATAACACTAATGTCACAATTGAAACATTACTATAATCTTTAAGAAACGAAAAGTTGGGTAATAAATTTATAGTTTTAATTATCATATTACACTAATGTTACCATTGAAACATTACTATAATGTTTAACAAAAGAGAAGTTGGATAATAAATTTATAGTTTTAATTAACATATTTCACTAATATCACCATTGAAACATTACTATAATCATTAAAAAACGACAAGTTTGATAATAAATTTATAGTTCTAACCAATATATTACACTAATGTCACATTTCAAACATTACTATAATGTTTAAAAAACGAGATGATGGATAATAAATTTATAGTTTTAATTAACACATTACACTAATGTCACATTTCAATCATTACTATATTGTTTAAGAAACAACAAGTTTGATAATAAATTTATAGTTATAACTAACATATTACACTAATGTTACCATTCACACATTACTATAATGTTTACCAAAGAGATGATGGATAATAAATTTATAGTTTTAATTAACACATTACACTAATGTCATCATTCAATCATTACTATAATGCTTAAGAAACGACAAGTTTGATATTAAATTTGTAGTTTTAATTAACACATTATACTAATGTCACCATTGAAACAGTACTATAATGTTTAACAAACGAGAACGTGGATAATAAATTTATATTTTTAATTAACCTATAACACTAATGTCACAATTGAAACATTACTATAATCTTTAAGAAACGAAAAGTTGGGTAATAAATTTATAGTTTTAATTATCATATTACACTAATGTTACCATTGAAACATTACTATAATGTTTAACAAAAGAGAAGTTGGATAATAAATTTATAGTTTTAATTAACATATTTCACTAATATCACCATTGAAACATTACTATAATCATTAAAAAACGACAAGTTTGATAATAAATTTATAGTTCTAACCAATATATTACACTAATGTCACATTTCAAACATTACTATAATGTTTAAGAAACGAGAAGTTGGATAACAAAGTTATCGTTTAATTATCATATTACACTAATGTCACCATTCAAACATTATTATAATGTTTAAGAAACCACAAGTCTGATATAAATTCATAGTTTTTATTAACACATTACACTAGTGTCAAAATTCAAACATTAATATAATGTTTAAGAAACGAGAAGTTTGAAAATAAGTTTATATTTTCAATTAACCTGTTACTTTTATGTCACCCTTGAAACAATACTATAATCTTTAACAAACGAGAAGTTGGATACTAAATTTATATTTTCAATTAACTAATTACTCTAATGTCACCCTTGAAACATTACTATAATCTTTAGCAAAAGAGAAGTTGGATAATAAGTTGATAATTGTAATTAACATATTGCACTAATGTCATCCATGAAATATTACTTTAATGTTTAACAAACGAGAAGTTGGATAATAAGTTTATAATTGTAATTAACATATTCCACTAATGTCATCATTGAAATAATACTATAATGTTTAATAAACAAGAGGATGGATAATAAATTTATAGTTTTAATTTACATATTACACTAGTTTCACCATTGAAACATTACTATAATGTTTAACAAACTAGAAGTTGGATTAGATATTTATAGTTTTAATTAACATATTTCACTAATGTCACCTTTGAAATATTACTAGAGTGTATAACAAAAGAAAAGTTCAATAATAATTTTATAATTTTAATTAACATATTACACTAATGGCACCAATCAAACATTACTATAATGTTTAAGAAATAAAAAATCTGATTATTAATTTAAAGTTGAAATTAACATATTACACTAATATCACCACCTAAACATTACTATAAATTTTAACAAACGAGAAGTTAGATAATAAACTTATAGTTTCAATTAACATATTACACTAATGTCACCACTCAAATATTACTGTATTGTATAACAAACAAAAAGTTTGAAAATAAATTTATAGTTTTAATTAACATCTTACAATAATGTCACCATTGAAACATTTCTATAATGTTTAAAAAACGAGAAGTTGGAAAACAAATTTATGGCTTAATTATCGTATTAGACTAATGTCACCATAGAACATTACCATAATCTATAATAAAAGAAAATTTAATAATAATTTTATAATTTTAATTAACATATTACACTAATGTCACCAATCGAACATTACTATAATGTTTAAGAAACAACAAGTTTGATTATAAATTTAAAGTTGAAATTAACATATTACACTAATGTCACCACTCAAACATTACTATAAATTTTAAAAAAGGGGAAGTTAGATAATAAATTTATAGCTTTAATTAACATCTTACACTAATGTCACCATTGAAACATTACTATAATGTTTAATATATGAGAAGTTTGGTAATAAATTTATATTTTCAGTTAACATCTTACACTAATGTTACCATTAAAACATTACTATAATGTTTAACAAACGAGAAGTTGGAAAATATAATTATAGTTTTAATTTACTTTCACACTAAGGTTACCATTGAAACATCAGTATAAATGTTTAACAAACGAGAGTTGGATAACAAATTTATCGATTAATTACCATATTACACTTATGTCACCATTCAAACATTACTATAATGATTAACAAACGAGATGATTTATAACATATTTAAAGTTTTAATTAACCTTCACGCTAAGGTCACCATTGAACATTAGTAAAATGTTTAAGAAACGACAAGTTTAATAATACATTTATAGTTATAACTAACATATTACACTAATGTCACCATTAAAACATTACTATAATGTTTAAGAAACAACAACTTTGATAATAAATTTATATTTTGAATTATCCTATTATTTTAATGTCACCCTAGAAACATTACTATAATCTTTAACAAAAGAGAAGTTGAATAATAAATTTATAGTTATAACTAAAATATTACACTAATGTCACCATTAAAACATTACTATAATGTTTAAAAAACGAGAAATTGGACAACAAATTTATCGTTTAATTATCATATTACACTAATGTCACCATTTAAGCATTACTATAATGTTTAAGATACAACAAGTTTGATAATAAATTTATAGTTATAACTAACATATTACACTAATGTTAACATTCACACATTACTATAATGTTTGACAAACGAGATGATAGATAATAAATTTATAGTTTTAATTAACACATTACACTAATGTCACCATTCAATCATTACTATAATGTTTAAGAAACGACAAGTTTGATATTAAATTTGTAGTTTTAATTAACACATTATACTAATGTCACCATTGAAACAGAACTATAATGTTTAACAAACGAGAACGTGGATAATAAATTTATATTTTTAATTAACCTATAACACTAATGTCACAATTGAAACATTACTATAATCTTTAAGAATCGAGAAGTTGGGTAATAAATTTATAGTTTTAATTATCATATTACACTAATGTTACCATTGAAACATTACTATAATGTTTAACAAAAGAGAAGTTGGATAATAAATTTATAGTTTTAATTAACATATTTCACTAATATCACCATTGAAACATTACTATAATCATTAAGAAACGAAAAGTTTGATAATAAATTTATAATTATAACTAACATATTACACTAATGTCACATTTCAAACATTACTATAATGTTTAACAAACGAGAAGTTGGATAACAAATTTATCGTTTAATTATCATATTACACTAATGTCACCATTCAAACATTATTATAATGTTTTAGAAACCACAAGTCTGATAATAAATTTATAGTTATAACTAACATATTACACTAATGTTACCATTCACACATTACTATAATGTTTAACAAACGAGATGATAGATAATAAATTTATAGTTTTAATTAACACATTACACTAATGTCACCATTGAAACATTACTATAATGCTTAAGAAACGACAAGTTTGATAACAAATATCTAGTTTTAATTAACACATTACACTAATGTCGCCATTCAAACATTACTATCATGTTTAACAAACGACAAGTTTGATAATAAATATATAGTTTCAATTAACATATTACACTAATGTCACCATTAAAACATTACTATAATGTTTAAAAAACGAGATGATGGATAATAAATTTATAGTTTTAATTAACACATTACATTAATGTCACATTTCAATCATTACTATATTGTTTAAGAAACGACAAGTATGATAATAAATTTATAGTTATAACTGACATATTACACTAATGTCACCATTGAAACAGTACTACAATGTTTAACAAAAGAGAAGTTGGATCATAAATTTATAGTTTTAATTAACATATTTCACTAATATCACCATTGAAACATTACTATAATCATTAATAAACGACAAGTTTGATAATAAATTTATAGTTATAACTAACATATTAGACTAATGTCACCATTCAAACATTACTATAATGTTTAACAAACGAGAAGTTGGATAACAAATTTATCGTTTAATTATCATATTACACTAATGTCACAATTCAAAGATTATTATAATGTTTAAGAAACGACAAGTCTGATAATAAATTCATAGTTTTTATTAACACATTACACTAGTGTCAAAATTCAAACATTACTATAATGTCTAAGAAACGAGAAGTTTGATAATAAATATATATTTTCAATTAACCTATTACTCTAATCTCACCCTTGAAACAATACTATAATCTTTAACAAACGAGAAGTTGGATAATAAATTTATATTTTCAATTAACTTATTACTCTATTGTCACCCTTGAAACATTACTATAATCTTTAACAAACGAGAAGTTGGATAATAAGTTGATAATTGTAATTAACATATTGCACTAATGTCATCCATGAAATATTACTTTAATGTTTAACAAACGAGAAGTTGGATAATAAGTTTATAATTGTAATTAACATATTCCACTAATGTCATCATTGAAATAATACTATAATGTTTAATAAACAAGAGGATGGATAATAAATTTATAGTTTTAATTTACATATTACACTAGTTTCCCCATTGAAACATTACTATAATGTTTAACAAACTAGAAGTTGGATAAGCAATTTATAGTTTTAATTAACATATTTTACTAATGTCACCTTTGAAATATTACTAGAGTGTATAACAAAAGAAAAGTTCAATAATAATTTTATAATTTTAATTAACATATTACACTAATGGCACCAATCAAACATTACTATAATGTTTAAGAAATAAAAAGTCTGATTATTAATTTAAAGTTGAAATTAACATATTACACTAATATCACCACCTAAACATTACTATAAATTTTAACAAACGAGAAGTTAGATAATAAATTTTTAGTTTCAATTAACATATTACAATAATGACACCACTGAAATATTACTGTATTGTATAACAAACGAGAAGTTGGAAAATAAATTTATAGTTTTAATTAACATCTTACAATAATGTCACCATTGAAACATTTCTATAATGTTTAAAAAACGAGAAGTTGGATAACAAATTTATCGCTTAATTATCATATTAGACTAATGTCACCATTAAAACATTACCATAATGTATAATAAAAGAAAATTTAATAATAATTTTATAATTTTAATTAACATATTACACTAATGTCACCAATCGAACATTACTATAATGTTTAGGAAACAACAAGTTTGATTATAAATTTAAAGTGGAAACTAACATATTACACTAATGTCACCACTCAAACATTACTATAAATTTTAACAAACGAGACGTTAGATAATAAATTTATAGCTTTAATTAACATCTTATACTAATGTCACCATTGAAACATTACTATAATGTTTAACAAACGAGAGTTGGAAAATATAATTATAGTTTTAATTAACTTTGACACGAAGGTCACCATTGAAACATCAGTATAAATGTTTAACAAACGAGAAGTAGGATAACAAATTTATCGATTATTTACCATATTACACTAATGTCACCATTAAAACATTACTAAAATGTTGAAGAAACGAAAAGTTTGATAATAAATTTAGAGTCACAACTAACATATAACACTAATGTCACCATTCAAACATTACTATAATGTTTAACAAACGATATGATTTATAACATATTTAAAGTTTTAATTAACCTTTACACTAAGGTCACCATTGAACATTAGTAAAATGTTTAAGAAACGAGAAGTTGAATAATAAATTTATTGTTCTAATTAACATATTACACTAATGTCACTGTTGAAACATTACTATATTGTTTAACAAACAAGAAGTTGGATAGCAAATTTATCGCTTTTTTATCATATTACACTAATGTCACCATTAAACATTACTATAATGTTTAAGAAACGACAAGTTTGATGATAAATTTATAGTTATAACTAACATATTACACTAATATCACCGTTCAAACATTACCATAATGTCTAACACACGAGGTGATGGGTAATATATTTAAAGTTTTAATTAACCTTGGCACTAAGTTCACCATTGAACACTAGTAAAATGTTTAAAAAACGACAAGTTAAATAATAAAAATATAGTTACAACTGACATATTCCACTGATGTCACCATTAAAATATTAATATTATGTTTAGCGAACGATATGATGGATAATATATTTAAAGGTTTAATTAACCTTCACACTAATGTCACCATTAAAACATTACTATAATGTTTAATAAACGAGATTTTGGATAATAAATTTATAGTTTTAATTAGCATATTACACTAATATCACCTTTGAAACATTACTATAATGTTTAACAAACGAGATGTTGGATAATAAATTTATAGTTTTTGAATTAACACATTACACTACTGTCACCATTGAAACATTACTTTTATCTCTAACAAACGAGAAATTAGATCATAAATTTGTAGTTTTAATAAATTTATTAAGCTAATGTCACCATTGAAACGTTACTATATTGTTTAACAAACGAGATATTGTATAATAAATTTATAGATTTAATTAACATATTATACTAATGTCACCGTTGAAACATTACTATAATGTTTAACCAACGAGAAGTTGAATAATAAATTTGTAGTTCTAATTAACATATTACACTAATGTCACCATTGAAACATTACTAGAATGTTTAAGAAACGACAGGTTTGATGATAAATTTATAGTTATAACTAACACATTACACTAATATCACCGTTCAAACATTACCATAATGTTTAACAAACGAGATGATGGATAATATATTTAAAGTTTTAATTAACCTTGGCACTAAGGTCACCATTGCACACTAGTAGAATGTTTAAGAAACGACAAATTTGATAATAAATTTATAGTTATAACTAATATATTACACTAATGTCACATTTCAAACATTACTATAATGTTTAACAAACGAGAAGTTGGATAACAAATATATCGTTTAATTATCATATTACACTAATGTCACCATTCAAACATTATTATAATGTTTTAGAAACCACAAGTCTGATAATAAATTTATAGTTATAACTAACATATTACACTAATGTTACCATTCACACATTACTATAATGTTTAACAAACAAGATGATAGATAATAAATTTATAGTTTTAATTAACACATTACACTAATGTCACCATTCAATCATTACTATAATGTTTAAGAAACGACAAGTTTGATATTAAATTTGTAGTTTTAATTAACACATTATACTAATGTCACCATTGAAACAGTACTATAATGTTTAACAAACGAGAACGTGGATAATAAATTTATATTTTTAATTAACCTATAACACTAATGTCACAATTGAAACATTACTATAATCTTTAAGAATCGAGAAGTTGGGTAATAAATTTATAGTTTTAATTATCATATTACACTAATGTTACCATTGAAACATTACTATAATGTTTAACAAAAGAGAAGTTGGATAATAAATTTATAGTTTTAATTAACATATTTCACTAATATCACCATTGAAACATTACTATAATCATTAAGAAACGACAAGTTTGATAATAAATTTATAGTTATAACTAACATATTACACTAATGTCACATTTCAAACATTATTATAATGTTTAAGAAACCACAAGTCTGATAATAAATTCATAGTTTTTATTAACACATTACACTAGTGTCAAAATTTAAACATTAATATAATGTTTAAGAAACGAGAAGTTTGAAAATAAGTTTATATTTTCAATTAACCTGTTACTCTAATGTCACCCTTGAAACATTACTATAATATTTAACAAAAGAGAAGTTGGATAATAAGTTGATAATTGTAATTAACATATTGCACTAATGTCATCCATGAAATATTACTTTAATGTTTAACAAACGAGAAGGTGGAAAATAAATTTATAGTTTTAATTAACATCTTACCAGAATGTCACCATTGAAACATTTCTATAATGTTTAAAAAACGAGAAGTTGGATAACAAATTTATCGCTTAATTATCATATTAGACTAATGTCACCATTAAAACATTACCATAATGTATAATAAAAGAAAATTTAATAATAATTTTATAATTTTAATTAACATATTACACTAATGTCACCAATCGAACATTACTATAATGTTTAAGAAACAACAAGTTTGATTATAAATTTAAAGTTGAAACTAACATATTACACTAATGTCACCACTCAAACATTACTATAAATTTTAACAAACGAGACGTTAGATAATAAATTTATAGCTTTAATTAACATCTTACACTAATGTCACCATTGAAACATTACTATAATGTTTAACAAACGAGAGTTGGAAAATATAATTATAGTTTTAATTAACTTTGACACGAAGGTCACCATTGAAACATCAGTATAAATGATTAACAAACGAGAAGTAGGATAACAAATTTATCGATTATTTACCATATTACACTAATTTCACCATTAAAACATTACTATAATGTTTAACAAACGAGATGATATATAACATATTTAAAGTTTTAATTAACCTTCACACTAAGGTCACCATTGAACATTAGTAAAATGTTTAAGAAACGACAAGTTTCATAATAAATTTATAGTTATAACTAACATATTACACTAATGTCACCAATTGAACATTACTATAATGTTTAAGAAACGAGAAGTTGAATAATGAATTTATTGTTCTAATTAACATATTACACTAATGTCACTATTGAAACATTACTATATTGTTTAACAAACAAGAAGTTGGATAGCAAATTTATCGCTTTTTTATCATATTACACTAATGTCACCATTAAAACATTACTATAATGTTTAAGAAACGACAAGTTTGATGATAAATTTATAGTTATAACTAACATATTACACTAATATCACCGTTCAAACATTACCATAATGTCTAACACACGAGGTGATGGGTAATATATTTAAAGTTTTAATTAACCTTGGCACTAAGTTCACCATTGAACACTAGTAAATGTTTAAAAAACGACAAGTTTAATAATAAAAATATAGTTACAACTAACATATTACACTGATGTCACCATTAAAATATTAATATTATGTTTAGCAAACGATATGATGGATAATATATTTAAAGGTTTAATTAACCTTCACACTAATGTCACCATTGAAATATTACTATAATGTTCAACAAAGAAAAGGTGGATAATAAATTTATTGTTTTAATTAATATATTACACTAATATCACCATTGAAACATTACTATAATGTCTAATAAACGAAAGTTCAATAATAATTTTATAATTTTAATTAACATATTACACTAATTTCACCATTGAAACATTACTTTAATGTTAAAGAAACGAGAATTTGTAAAATAAATTTAAAGTTTTAATTAATTTATTACACTAATGTTACCATTAAAACATTACTATAATGTTTAATAAACGAGATGTTGGATAATAAATTTATAGTTTTAATTAGCATATTACACTAATATCACCTTTGAAACATTACTATAATGTTTAACAAACGAGATGTTGGATAATAAATTTATAGTTTTTGAATTAACACATTACACTACTGTCACCATTGAAACATTACTTTTATCTTTAACAAACGAGAAATTAGATCATAAATTTGTAGTTTTAATAAATTTATTAAGCTAATGTCACCATTGAAACGTTACTATATTGTTTAACAAACGAGATATTGTATAATAAATTTATAGATTTAATTAACATATTATACTAATGTCACCTTTGAAACATTACTAGAATGTTTAAGAAACGACAAGTTTGATGATAAATTTATAGTTATAACTAACACATACACTAATATCACCGTTCAAACATTACCATAATGTTTAACAAACGAGATGATGGATAATATATTTAAAGTTTTAATTAACCTTGGCACTAAGGTCACCATTGCACACTAGTAGAATGTTTAAGAAACGACAAGTTTGATAATAAATTTATAGTTACAACTAACATATTACACTGATGTCACCATTAAAATATTAATATAATGTTTAACAAACGATATAATGGATAATATATTTAAAGGATGAATTAACCTTTACACTAATGTCACCATTAAAATATTACTATAATGTTTAACAAACGAAAAGGTGGATAATAAATTTATTGTTTTAATTAACATATTACACTAATATCACCATTGAAAATGTAATATAATGTCTAATAAAAGAAAGTTCAATAATAATTTTAATATTTTAATTAACACACTACACTACTGTCACCAATCAAACATTACTATAATGTTTAAGAAACAACAAGTTTGATTATAAATTTAAAGTTGAAATTAACATATTACAGTAATGTCACCATTTAAATATTACTGTATTGTTTAACAAATGAGAAGTTGGAAAATAAATTTATAGTAATAATTAACATCTTACACTAATGTCACCATTGAAACATTACTATAATCTTTAACAAAAGAGAAGTTGAACAATAAATTTATAGTTGTAATTAACATATTGGTCTAATGTCATCTTTGAAATATTACTATAATGTTTAACAAACAAAAATTTGGATAGTAAGTTTATAATTGTAATTAACATATTACACTAATGTCACCATTGAAACATTACTTTAATGTTTAACATACGAGAAGTTGGATCATAAATTTGTAGTTTAAATTAATTTATTACACTAATGTCACCATTCAAACATTACTATAATGTTTAACACGCTAGATGTTGGATAATAAATTTATAGTTTTAATTAACATATTACAGTAATGTCACCATTGAAACATTACTTTAATGTTTTACAAACGAGAAGTTGGATCATAAATTTGTAGTTTTAATTAATTTTTTACACTAATGTCACCATTAAAACATTACTATAATGTTTAACAAACGAGAAGTTGGTTAACAAATTTATCGTTTAATTATCATAATACACTAATGTCACCATTAAAACATTATTATAATGTTTAACAAACGAAAACTTTCATAATTAATTTCTAGTTTTAATTAACCTATTACTCTAATGTTACCCTAGAAACAGTACTATAATATTTAACAAACAAAAAGTTGGATAATAAATTTATATTTTCAATTAACCTATTACTCTAATGTCACCCTTGAAACATTACTATAATCTTTAGCAAAAGAGAAGTTGGATAATAAGTTGATAATTGTAATTAACATATTGCACTAATGTCACCATTTAAACATTACCATAATGTTTAACAAACGAGAAGTTGGATAGTAAGTTATAATTGTAATTAACATATTACACTAATATCACCACTGAAACATTACTATAATGTTTAACAAACGATATGTTGGATAATAAATTTATAGTTTTAATTAACACATTACACTAATGTCACCATTGAAACATGACTTTTATCTTTAACAAACGAGAAGTTGGATCATAAATTTGTAGTTTTAATTAATTTATTACGCTAATGTTACCATTGAAATATTACTATAATGTTTAAGAAACGAGATGTTTGATAATAAATTTATAGTTTTAATTAACACATTACACTAATGTCACCATTCAAACATTACTATAATGCTTAAGAAACGACAAGTTTGATAATAAATATCTAGTTTTAATTAACACATTACACTAATGTCGCCATTCAAACATTACTATAATGTTTAAGAAACGACAAGTTTGATAATAAATATATAGTTTCAATTAACATATTACACTAATGTCACCATTGAAATATTACTGTATTGTTTAACAATCGAGAAGTTGGAAAATAAATTTATAGTTTTAATTAACATCTTACACTAATGTCACCATTAAAACATTACTATAATGTTTAATAAACGAGATGATGGATAATATATTTTAAGTTTTAACTAACCTTCACAATAAGGTCACCATTGAACATTAGTAAAATGTTTAAGAAACTACAAGTTTGATAATAAATTTATAATTATAACTAAAATATTACAATAATGTCACCATTAAAACATTACTATAATGTTTAAAAAACGAGAAATTGGGTAACAAATTTATCGTTTAATTATCACATTACACTAATGTCACATTTCAATCATTACTATAATGTTTAAGAAACGACAAGTTTGATAATAAATTTATAGTTATAACTGACATATTACACTAATGTCACCATTGAAACATTACTATAATCATTAATAAACGACAAGTTTGATAATAAATTTATAGTTATAACTAACATATTACACTAATGTCACCATTCAAACATTACTATAATGTTTAACAAACGAGAAGTTGGATAACAAATTTATCGCTTAATTATCATATTACACTAATGTCACAATTCAAACATTATAATAATGTTTAAGAAACTACAAGTCTGATAATAAATTCATAGTTTTTATTAACACATTACACTAGTGTCAAAATTCAAACATTACTATAATGTCTAAGAAACGAGAAGTTTGATAATAAATATATATTTTCAATTAACCTATTACTCTAATGTCACCCTTGAAACATTACTATAATCTTTAAGAAACGAGAAGTTTAGTAATAAATTTCCTTTTTAATTAACTTATAACTCTAATGTCACCCTTGAAACAATAATATAATCTTTAACAAAAGAGAAGTTGGATAAATGTTTATAATTGTAATTAAAATATTGCACTAATGTTCAACAAACCATAGGATGGATAATAAATTTATACTTTTAATTAACATACTACACTAATATCACCATTGAAACATTACTATAATGTATAACAAAAAAAAAGCTCAATAATAATTTTATAATTTTAATTATCATATTACACTAATGTCACCAATCAAACATTACTATAATGTTTAACAAACAACAATTTTCATTATAAATTTAAAATTGAAATTAACATATTACACTAATATAACCACTAAAAAATTACTTTAAATTTTAACAAACGAGACGTTAGATAATAAATTTATAGTTATAACTAATATATTACACTAATGTCACATTTCAAACATTACTATAATGTTTAAGAAACGAGAAGTTGGATAACAAATTTATCGTTTAATTATCATATTACACTAATGTCACCATTCAAACATTATTATAATGTTTAAGAAACCACAAATCTGATAATAAATACATAGTTTTTATTAACACATTACACTAGTGTCAAAATTCAAACATTAATATAATGTTTAAGAAACGAGAAGTTTGAAAATAAATTTATATTTTCAATTAACCTGTTACTCTAATGTCACCCTTGAAACATTACTATAATCTTTAACAAACAAGAAGTTGGATAATAAATTTATATTTTCAATTAACTTATCACTCTAATGTCACCCTTGAAACATTACTATAATCTTTAACAAAAGAGAAGTTGGATAATAAGTTGATAATTGTAATTAACATATTGCACTAATGTCATCCATGAAATAGTACTTTAATGTTTAACAAACGAGAAGTTGGATAATAAGTTTATAATTGTAATTAACATATTCCACTAATGTCATCATTGAAATAATACTATAATGTTTAATAAACAAGAGGATGGATAATAAATTTATAGTTTTAATTTACATATTACACTAGTTTCACCATTGAAACATTACTATAATGTTTAACAAACTAGAAGTTCCATAAGCAATTTATAGTTTTAATTAACATATTTCACTAATGTCACCTTTGAAATATTACTAGAGTGTATAGCAAAAGAAAAGTTCAATAATAATTTTATAATTTTAATTAACATATTACACTAATGGCACCAATCAAACATTACTATAATGTTTAAGAAACAACAAGTTTGATTATAAATTTAAAGTTGAAATTAACATATTACACTAATGTCACCACTCAAACATTACTATAAATTTTAACAAACGAGAAGTTAGATAATAAATTTATAGCTTTAATTAACATCTTACACTAATGTCACCATTGAAACATTACTATAATGTTTAATATACGAGAAGTTAGATAATAAATTTATAGCTTTAATTAACATCTTACACTAATGTCACCATTGAAACATTACTATAATGTTTAATATGCGAGAAGTTTGATAATAAATTTATATTTTCAGTTAACATCTTACACTAATGTCACCATTAAAACATTACTATAATGTTTAACAAACGAGAAGTTGGAAAATATAATTATAGTTTTAAATTACTTTCACACTAAGGTTACCATTGAAACATCAGTATAAATGTTTAACAAACGAGAAGTTGGATAACAAATTTATCGATTAATTTTCATATTACACTAATGTCACCATTCAAACATTACTATAATGTTTAACAAACGAGATGATTTATAACATATTTAAAGTTTTAATTAACCTTCACGCTAAGGTCACCATTGAACATTAGTAAAATGTTTAAGAAACGACAAGTTTAATAATACATTTATAGTTATAACTAACATATTACACTAATGTCCCCATTAAAACATTACTATAATGTTTAAGAAACAACAACTTTGATAATAAATTTATATTTTGAATTATCCTATTATTTTAATGTCACCCTAGAAACATTACTATAATCTTTAACAACAGAGAAGTTGAATAATAAGTTTATAATTTTAATTAACATATTGCACTAATGTCATCATTGAAATATTACTGTAATGTTAAACAAACGAGAAGTTGAATAATAAATTTATAGTTCTAATTAACATCTTACACTAATGTCACCATTGAAACATTACTATAATGTTTTAGAAACAACAAGTTTGATTATAAATTTAAAGTTGAAATTAACATATTACACTAATGTCACCAGTAAAAAATTACTATAATTTTTAATAAACGAGAAGTTACATAATGAATTTATAGTGTCAATTAACATATTACACTAATGACACCACTGAAACATTTCTACAATGTTTAACAAACGAGAAATTGGAAAATATAATTATAGTTTTAATTAACTTTCACACTAACGTCACCATTGAAACATCAGTATAAATGTTTAACAAACGAGAAGTTGCATAACAAATTAATCCTTTAATTATCATATTACACTAATGTCAGCATTAAAACATTATTATAATGTTTAAGAAACGACAATTTTGATCATAAATTTATAGTTATAACTAACATATAACACTAATGTCACCATTCAAACCTTAATATAATGTTTAACAAACGATATGATGGATAATAAATTTACAGTTTTAATTAACCTTCACACTAAGATCACCATTGAATATTACTATAATGTTTAAGAAACGACAAGTTTGAAAATAAATTTCTAGTTTTAATTAACACGTTACACTAATGTTACCATTTAAACATTACTATAATGTTTAAGAAACGACAAGTTTGATAATAAATTTCTAGGTTTAATTAACACTTTACACTAATGTCGCCATTCAAACATTACTATAATGTTTAAGAAACGACAAGTTTGATAATAAATTTCTAGTTTTAATTAACACATTACAGTAATGCCGCCATTCAAACATTCAAACATTACTATAATGTTTAAAAAACGACAAGTTTTATAATAAATTTATAGTTTCAATTAGCATATTACACTAATGTCACCATTAAAACATTACTATAATGTTTAACAAACGAGATGATGGATGATATATTTAAAGTTTTAACTAGCCTCCACAATAAGGTCACCATTGAACATTAGTAAAATGTTTAAGAAACGACAAGTTTGATAATAAATTTATAGTTATAACTAAAATATTACACTAATGTCACCATTAAAACATTACTATAATGCTTAAAAAACGAGAAATTGGACAACAAATTTATCGTTTAATTATCATATTACACTAATGTCACCATTCAAACATTACTATAATGTTTAAGATACAACAAGTTTGATAATAAATTTATAGTTATAACTAACATATTACACTAATATTACCATTCACACATTACTATAATGTTTAACAAACGAGATGATAGATAATAAATTTATAGTTTTAATTAACACATTACACTAATGTCACCATTCAATCATTACTATAATGTTTAAGAAACGACAAGTTTGATATTAAATTTGTAGGTTTAATTAACACATTATACTAATGTCACCATTGAAACAGTACTATAATGTGTAACAAACGAGAACGTGGATAATAAATTTATATTTTTAATTAACCTATAACACTAATGTCACAATTGAAACATTACTATAATCTTTAAGAAACGAGAAGTTGGGTAATAAATTTATAGTTTTAATTATCATATTACACTAATGTTACAATTGAAACATTACTATAATGTTTAACAAAAGAGAAGTTGGATAATAAATTTATAGTTTTAATTAACATATTTCACTAATGTCACATTTCAAACATTACTATAATGTTTAACAAACGAGAAGTTGGATAACAAATTTATCGTTTAATTATCATATTGCACTAATGTCACCATTCAAACATTATTATAATGTTTTAGAAACCACAAGTCTGATAATAAATTCATAGTTTTTATTAACACATTACACTAGTGTCAAAATTCAAACATTAATATAATGTTTAAGAAACGAGAAGTTTGAAAATAAATTTATATTTTCAATTAACTTTTTACTCTAATGTCACCCTTGAAACATTACTATAATCTTTAACAAAAGAGAAGTTGGATAATAAGTTGATAATTGTAATTAACATATTGCACTAATGTCATCCATGAAATATTACTTTAATGTTTAACAAACGAGAAGTTGGATAAGCAATTTATAGTTTTAATTAACATATTTCACTAATGTCACCTTTGAAATATTACTAGAGTGTATAACAAAAGAAAAGTTCAATAATAATTTTATAATTTTAATTAACATATTACATTAATGGCACCAATCAGACATTACTATAATGTTTAAGAAATAAGAAGTCTGATTATTAATTTAAAGTTGAAATTAACATATTACACTAATGTCACCACCTAAACATTACTATAAATTTTAACAAACGAGAAGTTAGATAATAAATTTATAGTTTCAATTAACATATTACACTAATGACACCACTGAAATATTACTGTATTGTATAACAAACGAGAAGTTGGAAAATAAATTTATAGTTTTAATTAACATCTTACAATAATGTCACCATTGAAACATTTCTATAATGTTTAAAAAACGAGAAGTTGGATAACAAATTTATCGCTTAATTATCATATTAGACTAATGTCACCATTTAAACATTTCTTTAATGTTTAAGAAACGAGAAGTTGGATCATTAATTTGTAGTTTTAATTAATTTATTACACTAATGTCACCATTGAAACATTACTATAATGTTTAACAAACGAGATGTTGGATAATAAATTTATACTATTAATTAACATATTACACTAATGTCACCATTGAAACATTACTTTAATGTTTAACAAACGAGAAGTTGGATCATAAATTTTTAGTTTTAATTAATTTATTACAGTAATGTTACCATTGAAACATTACTATAATGTTTAACAAACGAGATGTTGGATAATAAATTTATAGTTTTAATTAACATATTGCACTAATGTCATCTTTGAAATATTACTGTAATGTTTAACAAACGAAAAGTTGGATAGTGAGTTTATAATTGTAATTAACATATTACACTAATATCACCATTGGAACATAACTATAATGTTTAACAAACCAGAGGATGGATAATAAATTTATAGTTTTAATTAACGTATTTCACTAATGTCACCATTGAAATATTACTATAATCTTTAACAAAAGAGAAGTCGGATCATAAATTTATAGTTTTAATTAATTTATTACACTAATGTCACCATTGAAACATTACTATAATGTTTAAGAAACGAGATGTTGGATAATAAATTTATAGTTTTAATTAACATATTTCACTAATATCACCATTGAAACATTACTTTAATGTTTAACAAACGAGAAACGAGCTAATAATTTCATGGTTCACAGACGTCAGAATTTCTTAAGAAACGTGTTACATGTCCATAGATTAGCAACATCGTGTTCAAAAATTAATTTATAACAGATCAGAGTACATCAGTTTTTGTGCTGTACAAAGACCCAAGTTTTATGCTGTACTTATGGGAAAAACGAAATTCCATTGGCTTTTTGTTAATCGTTATTGAACGGGAACTGGGATTTAGACACTTTAAAAATATGACGCAAAACCGTTTCCGGAAAACTTTGTTAAAAATAACGTAGATACTGAAGTTGACGGCTGAATTGAGGGTTACGAGCATGTTGGAAACAGGGATTAAACTAGAAATGTCATAGTTGACGTGTTCCAGGAGATTAATAAGGAAAGCTAAGACGTTACAGCAGAAGAAAACAGTGACAACGCAAAGCAGCATCACTGCCAGTTTCTTCTCTTTGTCGCCTCCAAAAATGGTATTTCTTCTTGTGGACTTTGCTCTTTTTACTGTTCTCCAAATAAGTCCATTTAAAACGAACAACAAAGAGAAAGGGAGAACGTACATTACAATGGAGTAGAGTCCGACGTAGTACACTTGGTAATATGTTTCGTTAAGTCCGAAGTTTGTAGTTACGACGACGTAAATAGTTGTGTTTGTCGAACAGTCAAGGGTCAACCGACGCTCGAGCTCCCAGAAACGTGGAACGTTATAGCCAAAAGAAAACAGAAACAGCCGCCAACCATCTCCGGACAGTGGCTCTCGTGCAGGTTCGAGCCTTGAAAGGAAAACATATAGCCACGTATCTTTCTATAGTGACTGCTACCGTCGTCCAAGCAGATCCCGTCTGTGCGAAGAGAGCTAGTGGGTATAACACAGGAGCCAAAAGCGGGAAGACTTCCCACTGGTACCGATGGAAAAGAGCAGTTATGGTAGAAAGTTTGGGCAAACAGAAAGGAGAAGCGATAAGATGAGAACCAGGGTGTCAAAGAGAGTCAGCACGAGGAGGCAGAGGTGGACTGGCGCTCTGCGGACTCTTGGCTGAGACAGGACAACGACGCAGAGGACGTTAGCAATCACTCCGAAGATCGAGAAAACAGCGCCGCACAAAGAAACAATAAATTCCGTAGAGTCAGTCGCAGCTGAGGTGTTGGTGCAATTGTCTAGTGAGAAATTAACTTCCATACTCTCGAAAGCAGAAAGCTACAAGCGGTACTGCATGTTGAAACTTTGGAGCGTCTCTTGTATCAACCAAATGTTGACACCTCTGCGTCACTCAACAAGTACACAAACTAAACTGACACTTCTGAATTACGTAGCAAACCTGAACAGCTGTGTAAGATCTTGTACGCTCTGCCCGGAATTGGCCACTCATGCCCGTGTAGGTTTTTAATATTTATAGCACCAATTCCCACGAAGCAAACACTTGTTTCCATTTCGTAATTTAATGATGACGTACGTGTGTACTTCAGTTCACGTGCCTCATGAACACTTTGTAGCGATCTCGCTCAAAATCCTCATTAAGTGAAGTGTCCTGTGCGTTAGAGATTCGTCAACTGTTTGAACTGAGCAAACACAATTAATAAGTAGATAAGATTATCTACTCTTTAACATAAGAGGCAACTGGTCCTTGGTTTTAGAATAAAAGTGTCATATTTATTTCAGTTCAATGATGTCGGTAAACTCGAAGTTTCAAACTATAAAGTGTTATATCCTGGATATATCATATCAAAGTTGGCCACCAGACGTAGAGTAGGCAAGATCCGTTATTTGGCCTATGAAAAGAGACTTCTGACTTTTTATAATATAGTACATTTGTATTAAAATAAAAAAAACTAGTTAAGAAATATTTTGTTACTAATGTTTGTGAAGCAAATATTATTCTCTGAAAGCTGCACATTGAGTTAACAAATTATGTTGGTGTTACAGTGTAACTGGTGAGAGTAACAAATAATGTTGGTGTTACAGTGTAACTGGAGAGAGTAACAAATAATGTTGGTGTTACAGTGTAACTGGTGAGAGTAACAAATAATGTTGGTGTTACAGTGTAACTGGTGAGAGTAACAAATAATGTTGGTGTTACAGTGTAACTGGTGAGATTAACAAATTATGTTGGTGTTCAGTGTAGCTGGTGAGATTAACAAATAATGTTGGTGTTCAGTGTAACTGGTGAGATTAACAAATGATGTTGGTGTTCAGTGTAACTGGTGAGATTAACAAATAATGTTGGTGTTACAGTGTAACTGGTGAGATTAACAAATAATGTTGGTGTTACAGTGTAACTGGTGAGATTAACAAATAATGTTGGTGTTACAGTGTAACTGGTGAGATTAACAAATAATGTTGGTGTTACAGTGTAACAGGTGAAATTAACATATTATGTTGGTGTTACAGTGTAACTGGTGAGATTAACAAATAATGTTGGTGTTGCAGTGTAACTGGTGAAATTAACAAATTATGTTGCTGTTCAGTGTAACTGGTGAGATTAACAAATTATCTTGGTGTTACAGTGTAACTGGTGAAATTAACAAATAATGTTGGTGTTACAGTGTAACTGGTGAGATTAACAAATACTGTTGGTGTTACAGTGTAACTGGTGAGATTAACAAATGATGTTGGTGTTCAGTGTAACTGGTGAGATTAACAAATTATGTTGGTGTTCAGTGTAACTGGTGAGATTAACAAATTATCTTGGTGTTACAGTGTAACTGGTGAAATTAACAAATAATGTTGGTGTTCAGTGTAACTGGTGAGATTAACAAATACTGTTGGTGTTACAGTGTAACTGGTGAAATTAACAAATGATGTTGGTGTTCAGTGTAACTGGTGAGATTAACAAATTATGTTGGTGTTACAGTGTAACTGGTGAGATTAACAAATTATGTTGGTGTTCAGTGTAACTGGTGAGATTAACAAATTATCTTGGTGTTACAGTGTAACTGGTGAAATTAACAAATAATGTTGGTGCTCAGTGTAACTGGTGAGATTAACAAATAATGTTGGTGTTCAGTGTAACTGGTGAGATTAACAAATACTGTTGGTGTTACAGTGTAACTGGTGAAATTAACAAATGATGTTGGTGTTCAGTGTAACTGGTGAGATTAACAAATTATGTTGGTGTTACAGTGTAACTGGTGAGATTAACAAATAATGTTGGTGTTCAGTGTAACTGGTGAGATTAACAAATAATGTTGATGTTACAGTGTAACTGGTGAGGCTAATAAAATACGCTGGTATTACAGTGTAACTGGTGAGGCTAATAAAACACGCTGGTATTACTGTATAACCGGTGAGGCTAATAAAACACGCTGGTATTGCAGTATAACTGGTGAGTCTAAAAACACACTCTAGTATTACAGTGTAACTGGTGAGGCTAATAAACACGCTGGTATTACAGTATAACTGATGAGGTTAATAAAACACGCTGGTATTACAGTATAACTGATGAGGTTAATAAAACACGCTGGTATTACAGTATAACTGATGAGGTTAATAAAACACGCTGGTCACCACGCGATTCCATATTTAGGAAACTGTTGTAGTCTATCGCCTCAAAATTAGGGACAACCATTACAGAAATAAATATTCGCGAGAAGAACACGCGCTCAGTATCGTTATCACAAATAAAAGATACAAAACAGAGAAACAATCGCTACAGATGTACAAAACTCTTATGTTTTAAGTATATGTATATAAACAGATATTAAGGACTGCATATCAAGATACAGATTTGATTTTAACTCAGTTGTTCGCTTGTGTTAAAGCAAACCACATTGCACCATATTTTGTGTCCACCTCGGAAAACCGGATCTCGGATTTTAGCATTATAAGACCACAAACATACCACAGGTACCCTCAGGGGCTTAACACAGTTGACAAAGATGGTAACTAAGATTGGACAGAAGTGTTTAGTTATTATAATGGAAACCCAAAATCACCTATGAAGACGTCATTCAATTTTAAACAATTTTTTTAAACTGTTTATGGACCCAACTGCTTGTGGGTCCGTGACTTTATTGACTACTTGGTAAAAAATACACGTAACCAAAAGTGACGATATTGGACTCGCTGCCACTATTTACTTCTAGGGTTCTCACATGTATTTTCTAGAGAAAACGAGCGCGATTCGACCAGAAGTGTCCTGTTAGAACCATTGAGTGGGTCAACGGTAAGTCTGCGGACTTTTTACACAAAAATCCAGGGTTAGAGTCCCCGCGGTAAACACAGAGATGACTCAGTGTGGCTAAGCTAAAAGCAAACACGGAAACAACACCATAAATAAACGTACACGTGCCCGTTGTTGTCTGTTTCTAGGTTGGTAGAGATTTCGCTTGCATAGTGGTTTGGCATGGCCAGGTGGTTAAGGTGTTCGACTCATAATACGACGGTCGCGAGTTTGAATCCCGATTACACCAAACATGCTCGCCCCTTCAGCCGTGGGGGCGTTATAGTGTGACGGTCAATCCTACTATTCGTTGGTAAAAGTGTAGCCCAAGAGTTGGCGGTGGGTGGCGATGACCAGCTATCTTTCCTCTGGTGGCCCGGCATGGCCAAGCGTGTTAAGGCGTGCGACTCGTAATCTGGGGGTCGCGGGTTCGCATCCCGGTCGCGCCAAACATGCTCGCCCTTTCAGCCGTGGGGACATTATAATGTTACGGTCAATCCCACTATTCGTTGGTAAAAGAGTAGCCCAAGAATTGTCGGTGGGTGGTGATGACTAGCTGCCTTCCCTCTAGTCTTGCACTGCTAAATTAGGGACGGCTAGCACAGATAGCCCTCGAGTAGCTTTGTGCGAAATTCAAAAGACAAACAAACAAACAAAACTTTTCTCTAGCCTTACACTGCTAAATTAGGGACGGCTAACGCAAATAGCTCTCGTGTAGCTTTGCGCGAAATTAAAAAAACAAACCACATAACGAATGAGGGCTGTACTTGGAACACAGTTACAAGCAAACACGTTTCGTTTTCCAAAAATAACACAATGTCAAATTCCACCAATAGGATTAGTTGTAGTTTTCATTCGCCAAGACTAAAAGCTGCTAGCACACCCTAGTTGCAATGAGAGTCGGAACTGTTTAGAATAAAACCTTGGGTAACTGGAATTTCATCTAATATTTTCGAATTGTTTCACATGCACGCACACAAAAATAACTAGTTTTGTCTCGATTTCTATACGAGGACATCCACTTTAAAATGACATAAATTTTTAATTTTCTGGTAAAAACAAAGGAAACTAAGATTAATATAATTAAATATTAATAGTTTTTAATATGATTTCACTTATAAATTTCGTACATTTTGATTTATACAACGAATTATCGTGAAGAAAGAATTAGTTTAGGTTTCAGTTTACTGTTTGTGTGAAACTATAAAGCACGCATATAGTGAGATAGGTTAAACATTTTTTTCGATGGTTTTAATGTAAATGAACGCTTGCTAGGTTTAAGATAAAAATACATCACTTGTGTTTTATTTTATTTTTAAAGACATGACGTAGATGAATTAATATGTTGGGTTACACGCGGACTAAAATATATGTAAAAACGGCTGGTTTGGGCTGAGAACATTTTTATGTAGAGAAGCGAATGACGTTTCGACCTTCTTCGGTCATCGTTAGGTCCACAAAAAAAAATTTCTCAACCCAAACCAGCCGTTTTTACAAATACGTTTTTCTCTATAAGTGGGTTTTCTCGTCATCACTGATTACATGCGGACTGTTTCTCTAAATTAAAGTACTTTCGGCAGTCTTACTTTTGTCGGGTATCAGTCCACTGAGCGATCAGAAATCGTCTGATCGAATTGTTTTCGTGTAGTGGGTTTAAGTTAAAAAGCAACAACACCTGATAGATTTAAATATACACGTTGTACATTTATGTTAGGGATTCGTTCACTAGGTTTAAATTAAATCACACATAGTAGGTTTATGTTATGCACACACTTGGTGAGTTGAAGTTAAAAATACACTTAGTGCTTTCAAATACGAACCTACTGGATTTAAGTTAATGCAGGCCTAGAGGGTTTACTTTAAATGCGAATCCGGTGGACTTACGTTAAATACAAACCTAATGGGTTTAAATTAAACACAAATCTAGTGAGTCTGTGTTAAACAAACACATATACTGAGGTTAATTAAACTTGGTAAGATTAAGATTAAATACTCACAATCGAACTCACATAGTGTTTTGCTTTTAGTGTCTAAATAACAATGTGTTTTGATGTAAATCTGTGTTCATGTTCGTGTAATCGTGTAAGACTCATAATCTGAGGTTCGCCGGTTCGCATCCCCGTCGCGCCAAAACATGCTCGCCCTTTCAGCCGTGGGGGCGTTATAACGTGACGGTCAATCCCACTTTTCGTTGGTAAAAGAGTAGCCCAAGAGTTGGCGGTGGGTGGTGATGACTAGCTGCCTTCCCTCTAGTCTTACACCGCTAAATTAGGGACGGCTAGCGTAGATAGCCCTCGAGTAGCTTTGTGCTAAATTCGAAAACAAAGAAACAAACAATCGTGTTATTGTACATCTCACAAGTCTATGCACGAACTATTGAAGATCTTTCAAGTGAAGGATAGATAATAGGACGTGGTAGGATATATAAGGATGTATCATATTTATACTTCACAGAATTTGCTTTCATTGTTACATTTACTGTAGTCAATCACAAAGATGTAGAAAGTAGGAGGTGGTAAGATGAATCGGACACTGCTGTAGGGTCAAAGGGTAAATGATTCTCCACATTATTAATTCCATTTGGTCAGCATCTGATTACTTTTCTTTCATTCATTGTGTCTGTTTGTCTTTCTTTCACTGATTGGGCCAGTGGCATAGCAGCATATCTGCGGACTCACGCCGCTAAAAACCGAGTTTCGCTACCCGTGATGGGCAGAGCACAAACGGCTCATTTTGTAGCTTTGTGTTTACTTTTGAAACAAACAAAGACAATTATTTACAACATAGGGAACAGAATCGGCCAAAGAAACCAACGACATTGACAGGACGATGTGTAACAAGGTGCACAACATTTGACCTCATCAAAGATTCATCAAAAATAATTTAAAATAATCTTCATCTTTTGTGTAAGAAAGTTATGAATAACACGTGCTCGCTGCTTTCCGGGTGTCCGTGTAGGACAGCAGGGAGTTCATTAACTTACAACACTGAAATCCGAGAGTCTCATTTCCTACTATGGTCACAGTTTATAGCCCGACGTGGCTTTGCTCTAAAAACACACAGTTTGGCTCGAGTTTCTCGCTAAGTTACATGAGCGCTATTTGCGCAAACCGCCTCTAACTTAGCTGTGAAATACGAACTGGAGGGACAGCAGCTAGTCATCACCACCCGCCGCCAGCCCTTGTGCTACTCTTTTTTACCAACGAATAGTGGGATTGACCGTCATAATATGACATTCCCACGGCTGAAAGGGTGAGCATGTTTGGTGGGGGGGGGGGGGTTGTAACCCTCGACACTCAGAGTGACCTTGACCACTTAGTCTTGCCCAGTCAAACGAAGTAAAACAATTTGATAGCGAGGACTAGGTAATAAAAACTTTTCGGCTCAATCCACGATCATTATCTAAGCTAAACTTTTATTCCTAAGGATTACTGCTGAACCACGAGAAGGATGGTTGTATGGAAAGTTAACTATCTATAACTACTTTTCAAAGACACTTCTTAACTTTCCAGTTGCACCAATATGTACATCACCTGCGTAGGTTAAACATCCACTTTGGAAAGGTGTCATTTTTCATTCAATGTAAAAATGGCACGGCGACGTGTCTGCGGACTCATAACGCTACATACCGAGTTTCTATACCTGTGGTGGGTAGAGCACATGTTGTGTAACTTTGTAGTTAATATAAAAAAACTGTAAAAATCATTACACTATGTAAAAAAAATTTTACTTTATCTTGTCCCTGGACAGAAAGTGTTATTTCCCAATTGCTTGTGCTTAAAGTAAATGGAAAAGACCTATTTTTCTCTTCAAACTTTGATTTTGTGACCTTGGAGCGTATAACTAAAACGTGGTGGGAGACTACATTTGTGGGCTGATACATGAAAGTGATTTCCATTACAGTCGCAAATCTCGAAAAACTACTCATTTGTAAACATTTTTATATGACTTTAGTATAAATACATGTAAATCTTGATTCATATGTTGTTTTATTCAGACCTTATCTAAATGAAAATATGCAAATTTGTTCGTTATTACATATAAAATAGGTTACTTTCTAAATTTCATTATTCAGGTCACGAAAGCAACATAAGCAAGTAAAAAATGACACATGTTATCCAGGAACAAAACTTGTGTTACACAGTGTTATATGTATATCTTGACAATCTCTCACATGATGGAAATACAAATCGTAAATAAATGTGTTGTCATGTTGTTTTCAAAACTGGTAAACCTTCAGTAGTACAATAAAAAAAAATGTTTGAAAATAGTATAAACCTTTAGGATTCTAGCTGGGTAGTGTTTGTTCACGACGGCTAGATACTGGTTAAACCAGACAGATGAATACACTTTACAAACAATAAGAAGAAAAAATGAACATATGACGAGACAGTCTCGTTGTTGTAGGAGATAAAGGAAGGGTCATGAGGCAACATGAGAACTTGCATGACCACTGAAGAGATATGATACAAAGGACAAGAACATGGAGGAGAAAAACGTTCTTACAGACAGACATTTTTCGTGTTTTAACTGATTCAGCTCAGCGAGCACTCAATATATTGACTATGGAGATCCCTCAATTAAGAGAGAGGTTATCTTCTGTTGATATGAACCAGCCAGTTTTCAAAGACAACCAGTAGAATGTGACCTTCTTTCACAGACTTACCAACTTTTAATGTTTTACTTGCACTTTTTAACTAAAATACACCTTTTCTTCCACAAACTCAGAACTTGGGTAAATTTCAAAATTTTGATGTGCTTGAAACAGAACTTTACTATTCTGTTTCTTGATTCCAGTTTTCATGTATCATCAAACATTGTTTCTAGACATCATTGGATCTACCAAACGTCTTATACAAAACCATAAACATAATGAAGACGACTTCTATATACTTCCTGAAATAGTTTCGAGTGAAAGTTTAGATTATCAAATATTACTTTAAAAGTTGTTTGTTTTGGTTGTTGCTAAAACAGAGCTATAGAATGAGATATCTGTGCTCTGTCCACCAAGTGTATCGAACCAAGTATTTTGGCGTTACATCTCTGCAGAAGTTGTGAAGGGGACACAAAAACAGAAGGAAGCAAGAAGACATATATAAAGATTAAATGTGAAGAACAACAGAATTTTAACTATCAGTGTTGGACAACAAAGTATAATAATGACTATAAACCTTGAAGTAGAACAACAGAACTTTAACTATCAGTGTTGGACAACAAAGTATAATAATGACTATAAACCTTGAAGTAGAACAACAGAACTTTAACTATCAGTGTTGGACAACAAAGTATAATAATGACTATAAACCTTGAAGAAGAACAACAGAACTTTAACTATCAGTGTTGGACAACAAAGTATAATAATGACTATAAACCTTGAAGAAGAACAACAGAACTTTAACTATCAGTGTTGGACAACAAAGTATAATAATGACTATAAACCCTGAATTAGAACAACAGAACTTTAACTATCAGTGTTGGTCAATAAAGTATAATAATGACTATAAACCTTGAAGTAGAACAACAGAACTTTAACTATCAGTGTTGGACAACAAAGTATAATAATGACTATAAACCTTGAAGAAGAACAACAGAACTTTAACTATCAGTGTTGGACAACAAAGTATAATAATGACTATAAACCTTGAAGTAGAACAACAGAACTTTAACTATCAGTGTTGGACAACAAAGTATAATAATGACTATAAACCTTGAAGAAGAACAACAGAACTTTAACTATCAGTGTTGGACAACAAAGTATAATAATGACTATAAACCTTGAATTAGAACAACAGAACTTTAACTATCTGTGTTGGACAACAAAGTATAATAATGACTATAAACCTTGAAGAAGAACAACAGAACTTTAACTATCAGTGTTGGACAACAAAGTATAATAATGACTATAAACCTTGAAGTAGAACAACAGAACTTTAACTATCAGTGTTGGACAACAAAGTATAATAATGACTATAAACCTTGAAGTAGAACAACAGAACTTTAACTATCAGTGTTGGACAACAAAGTATAATAATGACTATAAACCTTGAAGAAGAACAACAGAACTTTAACTATCAGTGTTGGACAACAAAGTATAATAATGACTATAAACCTTGAAGTAGAACAACAGAACTTTAACTATCAGTGTTGGACAACAAAGTATAATAATGACTATAAACCTTGAAGAAGAACAACAGAACTTTAACTATCAGTGTTGGACAACAAAGTATAATAATGACTATAAACCTTGAAGAAGAACAACAGAACTTTAACTATCAGTGTTGGACAACAAAGTATAATAATGACTATAAACCTTGAAGAAGAACAACAGAACTTTAACTATCAGTGTTGGACAACAAAGTATAATAATGACTATAAACCTTGAAGTAGAACAACAGAACTTTAACTATCAGTGTTGGACAACAAAGTATAATAATGACTATAAACCTTGAATTAGAACAACAGAACTTTAACTATCAGTGTTGGACAACAAAGTATAATAATGACTATAAACCTTGAATTAGAACAACAGAACTTTAACTATCAGTGTTGGACAACAAAGTATAATAATGACTATAAACCTTGAAGAAGAACAACAGAACTTTAACTATCAGTGTTGGACAACAAAGTATAATAATGACTATAAACCTTGAAGTAGAACAACAGAACTTTAACTATCAGTGTTGGACAACAAAGTATAATAATGACTATAAACCTTGAAGAAGAACAACAGAACTTTAACTATCAGTGTTGGACAACAAAGTATAATAATGACTATAAACCTTGAAGAAGAACAACAGAACTTTAACTATCAGTGTTGGACAACAAAGTATAATAATGACTATAAACCTTGAAGTAGCACAACAGAACTTTAACTATCAGTGTTGGACAACAAAGTATAATAATGACTATAAACCTTGAAGAAGAACAACAGAACTTTAACTATCAGTGTTGGACAACAAAGTATAATAATGACTATAAACCTTGAAGAAGAACAACAGAACTTTAACTATCAGTGTTGGACAACAAAGTATAATAATGACTATAAACCTTGAAGTAGAACAACAGAACTTTAACTATCAGTGTTGGACAACAAAGTATAATAATGACTATAAACCTTGAAGTAGAACAACAGAACTTTAACTATCAGTGTTGGACAACAAAGTATAATAATGACTATAAACCTTGAAGTAGAACAACAGAACTTTAACTATCAGTGTTGGACAACAAAGTATAATAATGACTATAAACCTTGAATTAGAACAACAGAACTTTAACTATCAGTGTTGGACAACAAAGTATAATAATGACTATAAACCTTGAAGTAGAACAACAGAACTTTAACTATCAGTGTTGGACAACAAAGTATAATAATGACTATAAACCTTGAAGTAGAACAACAGAACTTTAACTATCAGTGTTGGACAACAAAGTATAATAATGACTATAAACCTTGAATTAGAACAACAGAACTTTAACTATCAGTGTTGGACAACAAAGTATAATAATGACTATAAACCTTGAATTAGAACAACAGAACTTTAACTATCAGTGTTGGACAACAAAGTATAATAATGACTATAAACCCTGAATTAGAACAACAGAACTTTAAATATCAGTGTTGGACAACAAAGTATAATAATGACTATAAACCTTAAAGTAGAACAACAGAACTTTAACTATCAGTGTTGGACAACAAAGTATAATAATGACTATAAACCTTGAAGAAGAACAACAGAACTTTAACTATCAGTGTTGGACAACAAAGTATAATAATGACTGTAAACCTTAAAGTATAACAAAAGTAGAGCCACGAAGCTTTACTTGTATATCTTGCTATGCTAGCTGAGTGGCGTGTATAACACTTTATATTTGATTCGTGACAAATTTTCAATCATTCGATAACATAGCATTGTCAGGAGTAGACTTACGGTTGTATAGAAATCACCTCATTGTCAGAGGATGGATATTTTCGTCGGACGAAATTTGAAAGTTAATGAAAGCGTGGAAAGAAGTATGTCATACAAATCCGAGTTTTGATACCCGTTGTGTAGCTTTGTGCTTAATTCTGAAACAAACAAACAAGCAAAGACAAATATTTACAAATTAAGGAAGAGAATCGGACAAAGAATTCAACCACATTGATAGGATGATGGGTAACAATGTACGCAACATTTTACCACATCAAAAATTTATCAGTTGGTGACAGAAAGACGGGTGTCCGTGTAGGACAACAGTAGGTTTACTAACTCACGACGCTAAAGTCCGAGAGTCTCATTTCCTACTATGGTCACAGTTTATAGCCCGACGTGGCTTTGCTCTAAAAAACACACAGTTTGGCTCGAGTTTCTCGCTAAGTTACATGAGCGCCATCTGCGCTAACCTTCTCTAGCTTAGCTGTGAAATACGAACTGAAGGAAAAGCAGCTAGTCATCACCGCCCGCCGCCAGCTCTTGTGCTACTCTTTTTTTACCAACGAATAGTGGGATTGACCGTCATAATATGACATTCTCACGGCTGAAAGGGCGAGCATGTTTGGTGGAGGAGGGGTTTTTAACCCTCGACAATTAGAGTGACCTTGACCACTTAGTCTTGCCGAGCCAAACAAAGTAAAACAGATTAGAAAAAAATTGAGGAAAATACTTTTTAACGCGAGATACGAGAATTTGATGTGACGTTTAAAGAGGACTGAATTTAGTTCAAGGGCTTAAAAAAAATTGATAGCGAGGACTAGGTAATAAAAACTTTTCGGCATTGGTCGAAAGTTTAAAGGAGTTTTTTTCTCAGACTATATGTTGTCAAGATATTTCCGTATTATTAAAAGTTTATCTTCCCGAAGTTGCTGGGTTTTTTCTAAAGTTTCACTCTGTTAACGGCAGGGAATCGAACACAGGATTCTATTTCTAAAATCTTCACACATACAGTTTTAATTGTTACTCTTAGTGGCATATACTGATACCAGTTTTTGAAATGACGAACCTTACAAGAAAGCAACAATATTGAAATAAAATTGTCCCCCCACTAGTACATCGGTGATTCTACGAAGTTACAACACTAAAATCAGGTGTTCGATTGCATTCGGTTGACTCAGCACATAGCCCGATGTGGCTTTGCTGTAAGAAAAACAGAAAACACACTGAAAATAAAGACCTTAAAATTATTAAAGTTAATGAATGACAAGCCTGACTCGGTGGACTCAGCATATAGCTCGATGCGGCTTTGCTATAAGAAAAACACAAAAACACATTGAAATTAAATACCTTAAAATTATTAAAATTAATGAATGGTAAGCCTGAGGGTTTATAACGCTAAAATTCGTGGTTAACTCCTGACAGTGGGCTCAAAATGATAGCTCGTTTCTTAGTTTTGTGCTTAAAGAAAACAAGAAAAGAAACAGGTCCTTTAAAGTCAAATGGTTATCTCTTAAAATATGACTGTCAGTCCCTCAGTGGTTCACTTCAGTTTTCTTATTTTTAGTTTATAAAATATAACAATAGTAAGATTTATATCATTTTTAGCCGTAGGATGAAATCAACCTGGAACAGGTTATTTAACTCGGTGTCAAAAAGCTAACAATGAACATGAGAAGCACGTGCATTAATCGATTGTGAAACCGAATGAGCAACAGGAACGTTTTCTCTCAGAGATGATGTTTTACGTGTAGTTTGTTCTCAGATTAGAGAATTATTGGCTTCTCTCCACACGACAACTGTCTGACATTTTATCGTAAACAACAACTGGTAAATAAAAATACGAAGTCCGAGTTTGGTAAATTCCTTTTTAAGGTTGCTTCAAACCTTTCATTCGATGTTGGAGAAAAGCCAATCAGTATTCACAGAAGATAGCTGCTGGTCACGACTGGTTACTTTAACACGTGGTACAGGCCAGAATACTTGTTGGTTACGAATAGTTATCTTGAAAGGTTTACTTGCTGGTCATTACCATTAGTAACCACTTACTTTGATAAGTGGTAGAGTCCAGAAAAGGTTACTCGCTGGTCAATAATGGTTAGCTTGATATGTGGTGCAGGTCAGAAAAGGTCAGTCGGTGGTCAATATCATTAGTAATCATTTACCTTGATACGTAGCACAGACCAGAAAAGGTTACTTGCTGGTCATTAATGATTGCGTTGATGCGTGATGCAGATTCAAAAATGTTGCTTGCTGGTCACTAACGGTTACCTTGACACGTGGCACAGACCAGAAAACATTACTATTGAAATGTCTGTTAGCTGCGTTAACATTCGTTATTAATTATGTTAATATTATTATCACTTTAGCGTTAGCAATCGTTATTGATGGTGTTAATAATATAACCGTTGTGCTTATTTGTTTTTAAGCACAAAGTTACACAATGGGCTATCTGTGCTCTGTCCACCGCGGGTATCGAAACCTGGTTGTTAGCAGCACAAGTCCGCAAACGTACCGCTGTGGCACTGGAGAGAATGACCGTTGTGTTAATAGTCTATCTTTAGCTGTATTAACTTAATCATTACTATCTTAATAGCTTATCATGAAATTACCATCACGAAGAGCAGAGATGGACCTACATCCAAGTATATTCCATGCAACATAAGTACAACCTACACTGAGTAGTTTGCGAGAATTGTCACTTACAACCCGTAGTAGATGTAAGTGAGAACAGGGTCTGTACACGTGTTCTGTCTTCACCACTTAACTCTAGAACAGTGTCCGAGAGGAATCTTTGAAATACTATAAACTGGTTGTTTATACCGAATATTATCTGCACACACTCGTTTTTCCTCACGGCAATATTGATTTGGTTTGGTTTGGATTTCGCGCAAAGCAACACAAAGACTACCTGCGCTAGGCAGTCCCTAATTTATAAGTGTAAGGCACGAGGAAAAGCAACTAGTCATCAACACCCACCGCCAACTCTTGGGCTACACTTTTACCTATGAATAGTGGAATTAATCGTTACATTATAACGGCTGAAAAGGCGACCATATTCGATGTGAAGGGGATTCGAACTCGCGATCCTCAGGTTACGAGTCGCACGCCTTAACACGCTTGACCATGCCAGGCCCAACAGGGAAAGGAAAGCACACTTTCCTCTGGACCGAAGACGACAACATGTACATTACGTCATCGTTGAAATGACTTCAGTTTACCCTTACACTTTCAGTGAACCTGTTGAAGGCACTAACCCTTCCCGCCCTGCTCTTTGTTTATGCATACAAATGAATATTGAGTAATCATTTCGTAGCAGTGCGTGTTTCTACAATGCATTAAGCAGGTGGACGTTAGGACTGACTTCCATCTTGGAAAATGCTGAGGTTCACGGTTTAAGATTATATATGAAATGTCAATAAACGTAGTTATAAACAGCTAAGTTACACAACGAGTGTTAAAAAACAAAATTCAGAGGATATGAGGATATAGTAGTGCGTTATTTTATGTCTTTATTGTTGAGGATTTATGAGGATTCGTTACAATTTATGTTTAACATATAATTTTTTGTAAAAATGATGTTTTATGTTTGGATTCATCACGTTTCCATAGTAGCTCAGCAACCAAGGATTTGTTATTGATTAATTGGACTTTTACGCGGACCAGGACCTCAAGCGTCCATTACAACACATAGGATTATCCCCTCTACAAAACTAAAAGTAAAGAAAATGGAGTTCTCTTATGAAAAGTTAGTCTGACAAATGGTTGCTTGTTCGCAATTAAGCACAAAGCTGCACAATGGGCTGTCTGTGCTCTGTTCACTACAGGTATCAATACTCGGTTTCCTGTGTTGTAAGTCCATAGACAAACCGCTGTGCCACCGAGAAGGGAGGCTTCTGTCAAATGATTATAGTTATTTAAGTTTTATAATTATTCATGATTGACCTCCTCAGTTTTAAAACCTCGAAGTTCGGTTCCCCTCGCTGGTCAAAATCAAAAAAGCAGATTGACCGTTGTGCATGTATGTGTCAGAAAACAACAGTTTGAGTTTTTCTGGAGGCTAACACTAACATTCGAGGTTCGATCCTCCGCGATGGACACAGTAAAACCAGTCTATTGTGTAACTTTGCTTTCAAAACCAACAGTTTGAGGTCAGATTGTAAATCTTGTTTGTTTGTTTGTTTGTAATTGAGCGCAAAGCTACACAATGGACTATCTGTGCTCTGCCCACTATGGGTATCGAAACCTGGTTTTTAGCATTGTAAGTCCGCAGAAATATTGCTGTGCTAATGGAGGCTTGTAAACCATAGCAAATTATTTAGAAGGTTTCGATACAAATATTTAAATCACTTCAGGTTTGTTAATTATCGAAGTAAAGTATTTGTTATGTGCTACTTACCTTATCTTTTTGTGTCAGTAAAATAATGTTAAGGTAATTTGAAAGGATATTTGTCCTTTTTTTTCCTTATATAATTCATTAAGTCAACTTGCTCGTGGGCCCTGCATGGCCAGGTGGTTAGGGCGATCGACTAGCAATCTGAGGGTCGCGATAATTTCAGCCGTGCAAGCGAAACAAAACGACTGTCATTCCCACTATTTATTGGTAAAAAAGGTAGCCCAAGAGACGGCGGTGGGTGATGATGACCTTTGCCTTCCCTTTATTCCAGGGGTTGGCAGCTCCCTGACCAGTGGACAGCACAACTGTAGCTAACTCGAGTTTAGAAATTAATTATCACCATCGTTTGTATTTTTGTCGCAAATTTGGCAATCAGCAACTGCACTGGCTCACGTCATCGTTAATGTCTCGCGCTTCATCACTGCCACAGACTCCGCCCATTTTGTCTGGTTTAGATGTTCGTTATCAAGTGTGCGTTGCAAACATATTTTTATTGTGCAACTTTCAAGTGTTCAACTATGTTTTGTTTCTAATCCCATAATATTGATAAGAGGATAATTCGAAAAGGGAATAATCCAGATGATGGTGTGTTCAGAAAATAAAGACAGTTTAATTGATTCTGGCATTACTGGCGAAAAAAAAAATGGCGCGTGACTCGAAAAACGTGACACGTTTGTTTGTTTGTGTTTGAATTTCGCACAAAGCCAACGTGACACGAGAATTCAATGAAAGTTGGGAGTTGAAATTTGCAGTGATTGAAGCAAAAAATAAGTCAGTTTTTAGGAATAATAAAATATACAACCTTAAGCAACACTTTAACAATTTTTACAACGAATTTGATGTAAAATTTCCAGTTGATAGTAAAAATCGTATGGATGAAATTAGCTGTCTGAAAGCACAACTTCATGAACAAAAGGGAGGCCTAAAAAGATTTTTATAATCAATAGAACTAGTTACGTTAGCTAGTTATAAAGTAGCTTGGATACTAACCAAAAAAAAAAAACAACAAAATCATTTTATGATGCTAAACTAGTGAAAGAAATATTGATTGTTGTTATTGAAACTCTGTTGGAGAATTACGATTAAAAAATAAAAGATGATATTTTTTAAAAGGTAAATAATTTGCAATTAAGTCGAAGAACAATTGTTCGCAGAATACTAGGATTAGGGTTAACACTGCACAGTTGATAGTTTGTGTTCGATATGTAACTTCAGATCTTCAAGTGAGGCAAGAAATGTTTGACCTTTGTGGATTAAGAGATCGAACACGTGGAAAAAACATCTTTAAAAAATTTCTTGAAATGTCAAAAAATTCAATTTGTATTTAAAAAAAAATGGTTTTTGTCACAACAGATGTCGCTCCCGCCATGACTGGGGCGAAATTAGGATTTATTTCTCTTTTGAAGCAGCATTTATTTGAAAATAATCTGAATTCTATGCTGCCATCTTTCTATTGCATTTTCCATCAGAAAAAATTATGTGCTCAAATGTGTAAAAGTGATGAATTGAAAAGACTGGTGGACATTGTTGTAATAATCGTGAATTTTATTAGAAGTGGAAGCTCTCTCATCCATCGACAGTTTGTTGAGTCTTTGAAGAAAAGAAGTGACTGTACTTTTGATGATCTTACGGGTTTTGCAGATGTAAGATGGTTAAGTAGAGGAAAAGTCTTGAAACGATTCACTTCATTATTTCCTCAAATAAAATTGAAACTTTGTCACGACAGTGTGACTTGCACTTTTTGTACGACATGATGTTTCACTTGAATAATTTGAGTACGAAGCTTCAGGAAAGAGGTAAAATAATAAGCGACCAATCACAGTCTCTTCATTAATTTCAATTAAAGTTAAACCTCCTTGCGGAACAGTTACAAAAGAATGATTTGACACATTTTGCAAAGTTGGATAGTTTTCTAGAAAATAATGAGGACTATGATTTCTCTGATGCCAAACATGATCTCTTTGTAAACTGGATTAAAAATCTATCTCAAAATTTGAATCACGTTTCTCGAATTTAAAAATTTGAAATTGATATTTGAATTTTTGTCTTATCTATTTCAATTTGACTTAAGAAATTTCAGTAAGGAAATTACATTTTTTTTGTCTTTCAATAAGCGTGGATTTGAAGACGAGATGCTTACCCTGCAAAAGGTAGAACACATAAAAGGTAAACAAAAATGCTCTATCAGCGAGATGTGGCTCACTATTCTGATAAATGAATGTCTTCCAAATTTCCGTGTTTGGATCCACATGGGTGTGTGAGTCAACATTTCCTACGCTAGATTTTCTCAAGTCTAGATACAGATCTTGACTTACTGACATAAATTTAGAAGCAGAGCTGAGATGCTCATTGAACATAGATATTAAGCCAAATTTCACGAAACTTGCTGATGAAACCCCATTAATTTTCACATTGAAGGTTAGATGAAATGTAATTACTTTGATTAAACTAACATCTTTCTTTGTGTGTGTGTGAATAGAGTGGCCAACGTTGTTTTCATTAGCCACAGTTGTGGCCACTATAAAAAATAAGTTACTCGCCCCTGCTACATTAGGGGACGGACAGCGCAGGTAACCCTTCTGTAGCTGTGCGCGAAATTGAAAAACAAACTTGCTTATGTAATTCAACGCAAACGCAAACTAACGTGGCAGGGGTTTAGTTTAGAGAGAGAGAAATCAGAAGAATTCTCTCTCCAACTGGGGTGTTCAGGAACGTTGTGGTTCCTCTTCGTCCCCTTACGTGAGAAATTGTTAAAATATCCGTGGGGTTTTTTCCTTCATTTTTGTTTTAATATTTTTTAAGGTGGAGTGGGGTATTTGTGAGTGAGAGGAAAGACGGGAGAACTGGACGAGAGCAGCATAAGTGAAGTGAGCCAGACCTTGGCCCGAGAATGGAGTACACTGGCGGCTGTCGAATTGATTTAAAATTTACTATTTACTATGGCTGGATAACCTATGACTGTGTAAGCGGCCCTTTTCAGAATGTGACTGGGATCTAGAGATCCGATGCCAGAGATTTTGCTGTAGGGGGAAACGGTAGTACCCCGAGAAAACCCACTTTCACAGCCTGGGCGCCGAAAAATCTACCCAGACCGTGCCATGAAGTAGCTGGGAAGTAGAAATATAAAGTCGCCGCTGTTCTAATTTGTGGTAACAAAAGCTTTGTTTTTGTTTTGATTTTTTGTTAGGACCTATGTAGATTTTATGACTTGTTTTTTTTTAATTTCGCGCAAAGCTACACGAGAGATATCTGCGTTAGTCGTCCCTAATTTAGCAGTGTAAGACTAAAGGGAAGACAACTAGTCATCACCACTTACCGCCAACTCTTGGGTAACTCTTTTACTAACGAACAGTGTGATTGACCATCACATTATAACGTGCCCACCGCTGAAAAAACGAGCATGTTTGGTGTGACGGGGATTCGAACCTGTAACCCTCAGATTACGAGTCGAGTGCCTTAACCACCTGGCCGTGCTGGACCTCCTCCTGTCTGCTACATTTTTGAATACAAAAATAACACCATTTCAAATACATCCGGCCCGGCATGGCCTAGCGCGTAAGGCGTGCGACTCGTAATCCGAGGGTCGCGGGTTCGCGCCCGCGTCGCGCTAAAACATGCTCGCCCTCCCATCTGTGGGGCGTATAATGTGACGGTCAATCCCACTATTCGTTGGTAAAAGAGTAGCCCTAGAGTTGGCGGTGGGTGGTGATGACTACCTGCCTTCCCGCTAGTCTTACACTGCTAAATTAGGGACGGCTAGCACAGATAGACCTCGAGTAGCTTTGTGCGAAATTCCCAAACAAACAAACAAATCAAATACATCCAATGCTCAAACCAATTCTCATAATTCACGAATTTTAAGGGTTAATGAAGGAACAATATATACCGTGTCCTGTGTTCCCATGGCCGTATTTCGTTCGTCTGTTTTTATTTTGTTTTGTTTTTCTCATAAAAACGTGAATTTTAGTGAACAGAAAGATTATCCAAAGGACTAATACATCCTCTGATTGGCTAGTTCCGGTGCAGCAGAATATTTCCGCTGAATTTATAACTCGTCCATGGTGATTGGAAGAGCGAAGGAAAAGAAATCGACCACGTAAAATGGTGGAACCTATGTATTTTGTTTGGTTGAGATGCACCCTCCACAGTTGCCTAAGAGACTCCAGTTGTTTAATTAAATAACAAGTGATATATACTCATAATTAATTAACAATTGTTATTCGTTCAATTAATCAGCTATTTATTTATTTGTTAAATTTCTTTCTCTACCAAAACACAAATTTTACTAAATAAAATATTATCTCATATTTTATCTGAATCTCTTTCGCTGTGCACCTCGAAACAAGTCCAAGCAACTCTGTCGTGAATTCGGCGAAACTAGTATGTTGTAGGCGTAGTTGTAAAACAAAGAATGAAACAAATCTCTGCATGTTTTTGGCTTCATTAAAATTCTCTTTTTAGTGAATAAAATAAATAAATAATTAATTAATTAATCTACAGAAAAATAATGGATAATTAGTTGCATGAGTATGCCTCATGTTATCCAATAATCTAAAGCATTTTACGACATTAGTGGTATGTGAAAATTACGCATCTAAACTAAGCATCTAAATAATGTTTTGTTGTTGTTTTAAATTTCGCGCAAAGCTACACGAGGGCTATCTGCACTAGCCATCCCTAATTTAGTAGTGTAAGACTAGAGGGAAGGCAACTAGTCATCATCACCCACCGCCAACTCTTGAGCTACTCTTTTCCCAAAGGATAGCGGGATTTACAGTAACATTATAACGCCCTTACAGCTGAAAGGGCAACTATTTGTGGTGTGACAAGGAACCCGCGACCCTCAGATTACGAGTAGAACGCCTTAACCCACCTGGCCGTGCCGGGCCTACTCAGTGTTAAGTGTGGTTTTCATGAGATGACGATGTATATGAATTAAATATATTTCACTCAAGTCCAGATATTAATTTTTGACGAGATGTTTTATTCATTTCCTGAAGCGTTTAAAAGGCCATTGTGACTGTTACATTTAACCCCAGACATCATTTGTGGTAATAACATCTGTAACCTTTTTATCTTTTACTGTAAGTTTGTTTCTCTAAGACGGCTGAGAAGGATAAATTAAGATTTGTAAAATAAATGGTGGATTTCTTTGTTGTTAACTGCTTTTCGTTTTGAACTATTATTCTTCACTGGCTTCTGTTTTGGGTTTTAGTTTCCTTGGGTTATAGATATTTGCAAGGTTTAAAGGTTTTCGTTTGTCTACACGATGACGCTTTCTTTCTTTGACACGTTTCGAAGTGTAAAGTTGTTCTCTGTGAAGATGATAGCATTTTTTATTACGTATTCTAAGAAGAAAAACAATTCTGTCTGATATCTGTTAAAAGATAAGATATAATGATAAACAAGTCTGTTGAACGAACCAAATGGTTTAGAAGAAAGTTAGTTTTTAGTGGCTAAGGTCTTATGTCGTTAAAATTCGAGGTTTGATCCTTACTAAAGGAACAACTTATGTAGATCTTTGTGCAGTTTTTCGCTGAGAAACGTTAACAGCATTACTTTTAGCCCTTTAAATTTTCGTAATTAAAATAGAGCATTGCTACTTATTCGAATAAACACATTTAGATTTAAAATTGGTTTTAAAATTAAAATACACCACTTACAGTTTCCTTCTACACTTATTTAAACAAATAATCTAGAAGTTTAGATAATTTCTTAAGTTTTGGATTAATTTCAACATTTTAGTTTAATTATGTGAAAAATATAGATTCATTGTTTTTTATTCGTCTTGCAAACCGCTAGGCCTTTTTGATTCATCATTTGTTTACTGAAATTAATAAATGTCTAAATTACAGTAATTAGTTATGCATATTAGATTCTTTTCTTTTTGCCTTTTGTTTGGATGTAATTTGGTTGGAACTTTGAATTTATGGTACTACTTGAGCTAGGTTTGTAAGACTTAACGACCTTCTTACGACCTCAAAATTCCTAGCTCTAAAAGATTCGTGTATGTATATATATGCGAACGATCTCGTTAGAAATAATTTTGAATTAGTTATTTTTAATATTAACAATCCAGCAAACCGGCTGTTTAAAATTTAGGGTAAGTTAAAACGGGATAAGAAATTCCATAAATACTATATATGCATCACCACTATGAGAGACCTAACTGCTGATAAGCCTTGATCAGTCGAAATTACAGTTATAATCACAGGGAGAAACGAATCAATGAATACATTAGATTTGTACGTCAGGTTGTTGATGTTGTTGTTGTTTGTCTTTTTTCACCATTTACTTTACTGAAAAATTCTGTAATTAATTCATTAATCACTTTCTGGCTCACTTGTATTTTCTTCTAATGTTAATTAAATTCGGTTTGTTTCAGGTTTTGAATAGAATTTCACGGAAAGATAAGTTTCATGTATTCTTCATTTAAAAAAAAACAGCCTTCGAGTAAGTAACAGAAATTTTTTTACACAAAGTCAAAACACTCTTTGTTAACACTAGTTTTAAGAGTTGTTAAAGTAACCAGATTAGAAAGACCAGTACCAGTAACATTAGATGTAATGGACTTAGATCTCCGTTTCCGCCCCCCGCTAGTACAGCGGTATGTCTACGGATTTACAACGCTAAAATCAGGGGTTTGATTCCCCTCGGTGAGCTCAGCAGATAACCCAATGTGGCTTTGCTATAAAAAAACACAAATACAATTTCCATTTCCCAATAACCAGTTCGTACGTCATATACAGTACTGCTAAGCAACCACGCTCCCTAGTTCCACAGCGGTATGTTTGCAGAATCACATCGCTTGAAACCGGGTTTAGATACCCGTGGTGGACAGAGCAGAGATATTCCATTGTGTAGCTTCGTGCTTAGTTCCAAGCAACAACAAATCAGCTTTAAATGCCACGACACAGAGTTCCCAATGAAGCATGGGCGATCGAAGATAATAGTAAGAAAGAACATGAGTAATTTTGTTCTGTAACTGGAATAAAAGTTAGTTCCTTTGTTCTTCATGAAAAAGTATCGCTATAGAAATGAGGACAGTAAATAGAATATTAAACAGATCTATGGTTAATTGTAGTAATACGTACACATAGACACTGATTGGACAGTCTTTAGAAACCGTCATTTCTACTAGATAACTCTGTTTCCATAATACAAGACAGGGTGATTAAGGTCATTACACGAACCCTACGAAGGTAAAGATGGAGCCATAGTTAAGTTGCAAGGCAATAGTTATGATCAGTTATCTCTCAAAACTTTCAAAATCATTAGAAAAGACCATTTACTTGATCGGTTGATCAAAGACAACTGTCATCACAGTCCAGCAGCCATGAGAATCCACTGTCATCACAGTCCAGCAGCCATGAAAGAGTACATTGAAAAATTTATGATCTGACATTTTGTTAAGATACTTTCCTCAGGTATCATACAAAGGATAAACCACTTATCTTGGGTTTGTTTGTTTTTTTAATGTGGCTATAGTGGTGCTGGGAGCGCCATCTGTGTACAGTGAATGATTTAATAGGCTGACGTATCTGATGTGTCGTCATCTACCAACTCAAACGTGCACCAGCAAGTCTAACTAATGAACAATAATCTAATATGTATTTCTTTGCATCATCTCTTATCTGGCTCCGTGAGGTGTAGTGGTGATAGGTGAAAACTGTCCTGCAGTTAACGGGAGAGAAAAACAGAAAGAGAATGGTATGACAGTGAAGCTGTTTTACAGGAAAAACACGTAATGAGATACCAACACAATACTAATACCAACACAATACTAATACCAAGACAATACTATACTGACTGCATAAAATAATAATGTTATTTTTGTCAAATTCTTTTATTGGAGATTTGAGTGAATCAGAAACTCTGAGCTAATTACTTCCTTAATTCAAAATATTGTTCTAAGTGCCATTATCTCCATTAGAGGGAGCTACTACCTTATATAAATAAATAATCTTTTGCTGAAACATTCCTTGTTCATTGTAAGAACACGGACTTGTTTCGTACGTTCTGTGTAGCTCACGTGATTTTCAAAAATGTTGTTGTTTTTTTAATTAAGCGCAAAGCTGCACAATGGACTATCTATGATCTGCCCACCACGGGTAGCGAAGACCGAAGATATACCGCTGAGCCACTGGGGAAGGGGCGTCCTTTCCAAACGCATACCTTTCTATTTTTTACTTATTCAGGTGTTATTAATTAGCTATTTGTTTTGTTTTCATTGATCGGAAATGAAGTGATGTTGACAATTATATTAGCTGTTTCGACTAGCAAATGATTTTAGCTGACGTATGCGTTACGCAGGGGAAATTATATGATTCTACAAGGGTAACAAAGGCGTATAGACCTTTTGTGTCACTCCCAGGGTAGTTCTAAGGGCACATGGATGATTATGTGACAATCGGTTCAGTGTTTCGCCAGTTATAGGCGAACACACACAAACTTTTCAAGTAATAGTTCAGATTACTTAAACTTATGAATATTGATACTGTTATTTTATTATAATGTTCCATGTTTTCGATGTGCGAACTCGTGAAAAAAGGTCTTTGGGATGTTATTCTTACTTTGAATTTTTTTTTTTTTTGTGGGGAGGGGTACAGCAAGGGGTACAGAATAGGCTTTCTACGATCTGCTTACGGCGAACATCGAACCTCAGTAAAACATGGTAAAGTCTAGAAACAAGCTGGTGACCACCGGTGGAGTGGATTGATTTTAATCAGAATATTCATACCAAACAAAACTTATATCAAAAGAAAAACTAGAAAACCATCATATTACATAGAATTAAGTCTTCTCTAGGTTTAATGACACGAGCTTGAATCTTATCTGCTAACAAGACAAGACTGAAAATCAGGAAAGTCCATGATCTGTGTCCCTCATTTTGACTCGTGTATGGATATATAAAAGTAATGTTCAAATCTCACCACATTATTAGAGCATCCCAAGAGTTATTGGTAGTTGATGTTTTCAAGGATTCTCTCTACTGATATATCAATTCCAAAATTAGGGACAGTTGGAGACAGAGAGCCTTTGGATATATATGTGTGGTTTTGAGCCTAATCCCCCCTTGTTTAGATAAATGTGGTTTTGAGTCCCACAACCCCCCTTGTTTGGATAGATGTGCGGTTTGAGTCTAATTCCCCTTGTTTGGATAGATGTGCGGTTTGAGCCTAACCCCTCTCTTGTTGGATAGGAGTGTAGTTTAGAGTTAATACATCTAGTTTCGATAGATGTGCGGTTTGAGTCTAATCCCCTTGTTTGGATATATGTGTGGTCTGAGTTAAATCCACTTGTTTGGATAGATGTGCGGTTTGAGTCTAATTCCCCTTGTTTCGATAGATGTGCGGTTTGAGCCTAACCCCTCTTGTTTGGATGAGGTGTAGTTTAGAATTAATACATCTAGTTTCGATAGG